>NC_085044.1:1804637-1808397 GCF_963692335.1 Osmerus eperlanus | reverse complement strand
GAAATGCTCTCTTTTCTTCTTTTTTTTTTCTTTTGGTGCCAGAAGGAGAGAAGATGAAGAGATGGAGGAGGGTTTGAAGGGAGTCATGCCTGTCTCTCTGTGTCTCGCTCTGAGAGGGGGGGGGGGGCATGCCACGTTGAGGTGTGTCAACACGAAGCAGAGCAACAGCTGTCTACACTGCTGTCTCTCTCCCTCTCTCTTTCTCTCTCTCTCTCTCTCTCTCTCTCTCTCTCTCTCTCTCTCTCTCTCTCTCTCTCTCTCTCTCTCTCTCTCTCTCTCTCTCTCTCTCTCTCTCTCTCTCTCTCTCTCTGTCTCTCTCTCTCTCTCTACCTCTGTCTGTCTCTCTCTCTCTATGTACCTCTCTCTACCCCTCTCTCTCTTTCTCTACCTTTCTCTCTCTACCTCTCTCTCAGTCTCTATCTCTCTACCTCTCTCTCTCTACCTTTCTCTCTGTACTCTCTCCCTCTCTCTCTCTTTCTCTACCTTTCTCTCTCTACCTCTCTCTCAGTCTCTATCTCTCTACCTCTCTCTCTCTACCCTTCTCTATCTACCTCTCTCTGTACCTCTCTCTCTACCTTTCTCTCTACCTCTCTATCTCTCTACCTCTCTCTCTCTACCTTTCTCTCTCTACTTCTCTCTCTCACTGTACCTCTCTCTCTGTGTGAGCTCACACAGAAGCTCAACACACCCTCAAAACACACTGACACTCCATCCTGGCAGACAGGAATGGGGGCCAGTGTGTCACCTGGAGATGTGACCTTACTGTATAACCACACGCAATCACGGCAGACAGGAATGGGGACTAGTGCATCACCTGGAGATGTGACCTTACTGTATAACCACACGCAATCACGGCAGACAGGAATGGGGACTAGTGCATCACCTGGAGATGTGACCTTACTGTATAACCACACGCAATCACGGCAGACAGGAATGGGGACTAGTGCATCACCTGGAGATGTGACCTTACTGTATAACCACACGCAATCACGGCAGACAGGAATGGGGACTAGTGCATCACCTGAAAAGCGATGTAGTTTGGTCACACGCCGTTAAGTCAGACAGGTGAAAGGGTGGGTGTACCCCCTGGGGAGACCGTGCTGTGGCAGCCCCATGCCCAGTTAGAGCAGGAGCGCTGGTCTCCCCCCTGGAGACCAGCGCTCCATCAGCCGTCACCCGGGCGTCCCGGGGAGGGACAGGTGGATCTCCTGGAGAGCGGGCGCGGTCTTGGCGCGTCACGTACGAGCCCCGCGGACGACCTCGGAGCCACTGCGACGCGGGGGAGGCGGAAATACTTACGGTTTCCATGGAAACGTGTGGTTGCCTGGACGTCTTGTTTACCTGCCTCCTGGAGAATCCTCGCCGGAGAACATTTCACCTGTCTGTGTGTGCTTTGTCGAGTGTCGGCAACGGCAGCGGAATACAGGGAATACATGTTTACATGTAGACGCCTGAGAGTGCTTAGCTACGGAGATAAGCCTGTGTTTGTGTTGCTTGGTGCTGGTGTTTAGCTCTGTGTGTGTGTGACCTGAACTCAGAGATACACCCACAGTATGAAACAGGCTAAAGCTGTAATTCGGCTAAGAATCCTTTTAGTCCTCTTTCCTCAGTCCATCCCTCTATCCATCCCTCTATCGCTCCACCATCCATCTTCCCCTCTCAGACCCATCCTTTCCTCTTCCTGGCATCTCTCCCTCGACCGTGGAGACGGATGTCTCCCTAAGGACCCTGGGAACTGTAGTTTCTAATTAGCCTTAAAGGTGAATGGAATGGACCTGTTCTTTGGAGGAACATGCACAGTCGTTAAGAAGAGAAATGATATTTGGAGAAGCAGAGTTCTCCCCCCCCCCCCCCTCCCCTCAACCCGGCTCTCCTCTACTGCTTCAACCTCTTTAGTTTCATCAGTCTGACTCTCTTCTCTTTTTTCATTCTTTCTCGTCTCTTTTATCCTCTCCACCTCCTCTTCTCCTCCCCTTTTCTGTTCTCCCCTCCTCTCCTCTCTTCTTTTCTCCTCTTCTCCTGTTCTCTCCTCCTTTTCTCCTCCCTTTTCTGTTCTCTCCTCCTCTCCTCTCTTCTCCCCTTTTCTGTTCTCTCCTCCTCTCCTCTCTTCTCCTCCTCTTCTCCTGTTCTCTCCTCCTCTCTTCTCTTCCTCTTCTCCTGTTATGTCCTCTCCTCCTCTCCTCTCTTCTCCTCATGTTCTCCTGTTCTGTCCTCTCCTCCTCCTCTCTTCTCCTCCTCTTCTCCTGTTCTCATCTCTCCTCCTCCTCTCTTCTCCTCCTCTCCAGAGGTCATCCAGCTGAGCTTGGCGGAGGACCAGAGGGTCAGCGTAACCACGGTGACGGTGGGTCTGAGCACGGTGCTGTCGTGTGCCATCCAGGGCACGCTCCGTCCACCAATCATCTGGAAGAGGAACGGCATCACCCTCAACTTCCTGGACCTGGAGGACATCAACGTGAGAGACTTTCTGTTGATTGGTTGTATTTGCTGAATGTTACAAAAAAAATGTTCAACAACGACGAGAGCTGCGTTCTAACTGATGAGGTTTTCAGAGTTTCACAAACAAGGAAGTGGTACCATGATAGCCATGTCTAGTCACTTAAGTTCAGCCAGGAGTAAAATAATCTGTCGAACTGCTCCATATGTAGAATGCTCTTTGAAGTAAAAGTTTGTAAAATATTTTTTTCCTCCTTTGATAACTCTGTGGTGCTCTTCAAGGTTAAACAGGAAAGCTGTGTCCAACATCGAGAACTCTGATGTGAAGCGCGTTTTGAAACTCCACTTTTAAGAGATTTAATTGGCCCGTTGATTAATATTTGATAATCCTCTGAAACGAGTGTCGCAGTGGGGGGGTTTCTCGCACTGATTTAAAACAATTAATCAATACAGACGAAGCTACTTCAGCAGAAACCACATTAGAAATGCTAATGTTAAAATGAACTTAATTAATGTACCTAATTCTCAGGCTTGTTGTTCTAAATTCCAATTAAAACCAGAATTTTCTCTCTGGGATTTCAGTATTGTTTTTATAACCTGTTTTATTTATCCTGGTGTTCATCTTTAATTGAAAGCGATGTGGTGATGACCACCCTGGTGATCTCAAAGACCACAAGCTACGTTCAAGATGTGTACTGTAGATATGAGATGGAAGAAAGGAAAGAAAGAATGAAAGAAAGAAAGAGAGAAAAAGAGAAAGAGAGAGAGAAAGAAAGAAAGAATTGCACACAAACAAATGCTTGGATCTCAGCAAGCTTGTGGACAGAAGGTGAAGAGGGAGGTAATCGATGGGCGCAGGAGAGCTAGTGTTGACCTCACCTACATGGCTGATGGACTGACCAGAGAGCAGCTAGTGTTGACCTCACCTACATGGCTGATGGACTGACCAGAGAGCAGCTAGTGTTGACCTCACCTACATGGCTGATGGACTGACCAGAGAGCAGCTAGTGTTGACCTCACCTACATGGCTGATGGACTGACCAGAGAGCAGCTAGTGTTGACCTCACCTACATGGCTGATGGACTGACCAGAGAGCAGCTAGTGTTGACCTCACCTACATGGCTGATGGACTGACCAGAGAGCAGCTAGTGTTGACCTCACCTACATGGCTGATGGACTGACCAGAGAGCAGCTAGTGTTGACCTCACCTACATGGCTGATGGACTGACCAGAGAGCAGCTAGTGTTGACCTCACCTACATGGCTGATGGACTGACCAGAGAGCAGCTAGTGTTGACCTCACCTACATGGCTGATGGACTGACCAGA
>NC_085044.1:1782137-1802137 GCF_963692335.1 Osmerus eperlanus | reverse complement strand
GGATTTCATAAACACAGTCCGTCCTCTTAACAAGCACAAGCATCATTATTTCTGCACACGCGCACACACACACAACACTTGAGTTGATTCCAAGCTGAGCTGGCTGTTGATTCCTGCTGTGTGTGTGTGTGTGTCTGTGTGTGTGTGTGTGTGTGTGAAGCCCTCCTTCAACCTGCATCAGCATTTGGCTTAATAGTTTTTGCACACATATGCACTCCCCCCCCCCCCGTACAGACACGGGGGGGGGGGAGTGAGCCCACACACTCGCATACGGCAAACATATACAATAATACACACACACACACAAGTACACACACACACGTGCAAACACTAGCAAATGAGGATTAGCTCTCTCCTTTGACGACGAGGAAGAACAGAGGAGGACAGGAAATACCCTTGCTCTCCTGCATCCGAACACAGACATCCTGTCTGGGGCTGTTGTTTCACTGCAGACAGATGCAGAGACAGAATAGTGCCGGAATTATTTCCAATTAACGCAGTACAATAGGGGTGATTGTGTTGTGTTTGCTAGGAGGGATTTAGGCTAATTGAAAAACGATACAGCTGCATCTGAGACCTTCAGCTGAAGTGTGTGTGCGTGCGTGTGTGCTGTGGCTGTATTTCTCTAACTGCTCTCGTGTGTGTGTGTACCTTTGTGTGTGTGCGTGTGTGTGCTTCTGTGCTGTGGCTGTATTTCTCTAACTGCTCTCTTATGTGTGTGTGTGTGTGTGTGTGTGTGTGTGTGTATGCAGTCCCCCCGGTCATCCTGGTGTACCCTGAGACGCAGGCCCAGGAGCCGGGCGTGTCAGCCAGCCTGCACTGCCATGCGGACGGCATCCCCAACCCCAGACTGCTCTGGCTGAAGAACGGCCTGGACCTACTGCCCCACGCCTCCAAACAGCTCTCCCTCATCGGTGAGGAACCTGTGTGTGTGGGGGGGGGGAGGGGGGGGAGACAAGGGGAGAGAGGGAGGGAGGTAGGGAGAAAGAGATGGAGGGAGAGAGACTGTACACGCCGTGTGTGTGGTGGGGGTAGATAGGGAGGGAGACAGAGAGAGAGAGATGGGGAGGGAGACAGAGAGAGAGAGATGGGGAGGGAGGGGGAGATATACCGTACATTGATGCATGCTACTCCATGTTGTGGACTGTCTATTTTGGTTAGCTCAAGGGAGGTTAACGCAACTACTCACCTGTTTTATTAGGTGAGGATTTAGGAGGTGTGTGTGTGTGGGGGGGGGAGCAAGCCTGCTAGTACAGAAAGTTAGCATGGATGTAGCGCTAGTCTAGATAGTTAGTGAGGATTCTTCACTAGTACAGATAGTAAGGATTCTTCACTAGTACAGATAGTTAGTAAGGATTCTTCACTAGTACAGATAGTAAGGATTCTTCACTAGTACAGATAGTTAGTGAGGATTCTTCACTAGTACAGATAGTAAGGATTCTTCACTAGTACAGATAGTAAGGATTCTTCACTAGTACAGATAGTAAGGATTCTTCACTAGTACAGATAGTAAGGATTCTTCACTAGTACAGATAGTAAGGATTCTTCACTAGTACAGATAGTAAGGATTCTTCACTAGTACAGATAGTTAGTGAGGATTCTTCACTAGTACAGATAGTAAGGATTCTTCACTAGTACAGATAGTAAGGATTCTTCACTAGTACAGATAGTAAGGATTCTTCACTAGTACAGATAGTAAGGATTCTTCACTAGTACAGATAGTAAGGATTCTTCACTAGTACAGATAGTTAGTGAGGGGGGGGAGTACAGATAGTTAGTGAGGATTCTTCACTAGTACAGATAGTTAGTAAGGATTCTTCACTAGTACAGATAGTTAGTGAGGATTATTCACTAGTACAGATAGTTAGTAAGGATTCTTCACTAGTACAGATAGTTAGTGAGGATTCTTCACTAGTACAGATAGTTAGTATGCATAGGAGATACAATAGACAGTCATTAGTATGGAGGGCTAGCTAGTACAGATAGTTAGTATGGAGGAGACAGCAGAGAGAGGGCTGGACCCCTGCAGGTTCCTTCTCCGTAGGGAGAAGGAACCTCTCCCTACGGAGAACCTCTCCCTACGGAGAACCTCTCCCTACGGAGAACCTCTCCCTGCAGGGAGACAGGAGCTAGCGGAGGAGAGAAAGGAAGCGAAAGTGAAAAGAAGAAATGAAAGGGAGGAGGGAGATGGAGGAGAGGAGGAGGTGTAGGAGGAGAGGAGAAGGTGTAGGAGGAGAGGAGAGGAGGTGTAGGAGGAGAGGAGGAGGAGAGGTGGAGGAGGAGAGGTGTAGGAGGAGAGGAGGAGGAGGAGGAGAGGAGGTGTAGGAGGAGAGGAGGAGGTGTAGGAGGAGAGGAGGTGTAGGAGGAGAGGAGGAGGTGTAGGAGGAGAGGAGGTGTAGGAGGAGAGGAGGAGGTGTAGGAGAGAGGAGGAGGAGGAGAGGAGGAGGTGTAGGAGGGAGAGGAAGTGTAGGAGAGAGGAGGAGAGAGGAGGAGAGAGGAGGAGGTGAGAGGAGATGAGAGGAGGAGTGAGGAGGAGAGAGGAGGAGTGATGAGGAGGAGAGAGGAGGAGGTGAGGAGGAGGGGAGGAGGAGAAGAGAGGAGGAGTGAGGAGGAGGAGAGAGGAGGAGAGGAGGAGGAGAAGAGAGGAGGAGTGAGGAGGAGGAGGAGGAGAGGAGGAGAAGAAAGTAGGAGTGAGGAGGAGAGAGGAGGAGTGAGGAGGAGGAAGAGGACGAGGAGTGAGGATGAGTGAGGAGGAGGAGAGAGGAGGAGTGAGGAGGAGGAGAGAGGAGGAGTAGTGAGCATAGCAAGTGGGCTTAGAGACAGCTAGTCTCCCTCATGATGTCTGGCTTTGTAACAGAGTCCCTCGAGTGTGTTTAATTCAGCAAAATGAAAATTGATCAGACCGTAACTATGGATACCAGGTAATTAGAATGTTGGCGGCATCTAATGTGAAAAATTTCGACAATGCCAGAGATAACTTTCCCCTAAAGAGCACTTTAATTAAGCTTTTAACACAAATGAATACATTACATTTGTAACCAACAACACCATTTATTCAGCTAAAACATGTAAAGAATAATGAACTGTTATGTATACTGGGTGTAAATAGCCTAAAAATATTTAGTTAACTTTGATTATGTGACAAGTTTCCTCGGAATTCCAATTTAACATTCCTGTTGGAATCATTTCGTTCATGCTGGAATAAGTTTCTGTAGGCTACTTCGATGACATTGAGCAGAAATACTGTACATTTCTGTGTAGGCTACCGTACAATACAGAGAGAATTGTTTGTGTTAGGCAGAGCAGTCGTAGTTCCAGCAACCCCTGCATCTCTTCACTGTCTGGGTCGTGAAAGCGTTTCACAGACTCCCTCGCCGGCGTTCACACGGAGATCCACCGCGTCAGATCAAGAGAGACGGATCAAAGACGACTGGAGGGGGGAGAGGGGCGAGGGAGGAGATGGAGGGTGAGATGAGAGAGGTGGGAGAGGCGTTGACACATGATCTTCGACGCGGTGTGTGAAAGCTGGAGCTGACACCGACATGGCAGAGCGTCCCGCTGTGTTGTGAAGATCGTCAGTCTGTAGTGATCAAGGCAGGCGCGATGTGAGGGCCAGGTGATGAGGACGGGGGCCTACAGCACAAAGGGCTAGGCTAGGCGAGAAAGGTTGAAATACAGGTATGGCTAGGCTAAGCTAGGCTAGGTGAGAAAGGTTGAACTACAGGTATGGCTAGGCTAAGCTAGGCTAGGTGAGAAAGGCTGAACTACAGGTATGGCTAGGCTAAGCTAGGCTAGGTGAGAAAGGTTGAACTACAGGTATGGCTAGGCTAAGCTAGGCTAGGTGAGAAAGGTTGAACTACAGGTATGGCTAGGCTAGGCTAGGCTAGATAAGAAAGATTAGGCCATTGGTAAGGTAAGGTTAGGCTGTATAAGAAAGGTAAGGCTAGGATTGATTGTTAGGCTATGTTAAGAGTAGAGAGCTTGCTGTTTTGTGTGTCTGAATGGAAAGAATGATAATTTTTCTTAGCAACTGCTACACTAATACTAGCCTACAATACTGTAGATGTCCAAGGTCTCAGACATCCCAAGTCTCCCGGAAGTTCCGGGAGTCTCCTGCATTTCAATAGCGGCTCCCTGACGGCCGCAAATTCTATACAATCGGGATTTTTTATTTATAGCGACCGAGAGACGGTACGTGCTGATTGAGGGAGTAGATCATCCGTCTGGATTGCGTCCCGGGGGGGGGGGGGGGGGGGGGGGGGGAGGTCATCTCCATTGACCATCCTAATCAGGCAGACAGAAATCCTGTTAGCTTGGGAAGTAGTTTTTTTTGAGCTGTTCGCCAACTCTCTGAGGTTGTGCTCTGTGAGTCTGACGGCATGGATTTGTTTTAACTTCACCCTTAACCCTTCACTAAGACAGGATTTCTCATTTTCTTTCGAGTTCTGAGTTTGCAGAAAGTTTTGATATCTGAAGGACAGATGCAGAAGTCAGTTTAGAAAAGATGAGTTCACAGATTGCTCTGGGCGCTTTTCCATTCCTGAGGGAAATGTGCATCAAAGAATATGAAGAACATGCACCATTCTTTTTAGTTATTTATTTTCCTCTCTCCTGACGATTTCTTTCCTGTTCGTCCTCTCCTCTCAATTTTCCTCTCCTATTTTCATCCCCTCTTTCCATCCCTCCCTCCCTCCCTCCCTCTCCCTCCCTCCCTCCCTAGCCAATGGCAGTGAGCTCCATATCAGCAGTGTGAGGTACGAGGACACAGGAGCCTACACGTGCATCGCCAAGAACGAGGTGGGCTGTGGACGAGGACATCTCCTCGCTGTTCGTGGAGGACTCCGCCCGGAAGACACGTACGTCTGCGGGGGGTCTCGAACCGTTGAAATGTTTTTAAAAAAAATATATATTACCATGCACGGTTGTTTTGGATGGTTCCAAGGGTGTTTAGAACCTTTACAACTATTGAGGTTTAACATTTTTAATCAGTGTGCTAGAAACTTTACTCATACTCTCTGTGTCTGTCTGAATCTGTCTCTCCCTCCCTCTCTCTCTCTCTGTCTCTCTCTGTCTCTCTCTCTCTGTCTCTCTCTGCCTCTCTCTGTCTCTCTCTCTGTCTTTCTCTCTCTCTCTCTCTCTCTCTCTCTCTCTCTCTCTCTCTCTCTCTCTCTCTCTCTCTCTCTCTCTCTGTCTCTCTCTCTCTCTCTCTCTCTCTCTCTCTCTGTCTCTCTCTCTGTCTCTCTCTCTGTCTCTCTCTGTCTCTCTCTCTGTCTCTCTCTGCAGTTGCAAACATTCTTTGGCGAGAGGAAGGTAAGAGTGTGCTCTGGGCCCTGGCAGTGTCTCTGAGAGAGTATTCAACACAGACACGCTTGCTGTCAGAGAGCTGGAACGTTACCTTGCTCTACAGCTTGCGTTGATTCACCCTGTCAACACTCGAGTGTTGATTGCTCCTCGTTATCACTGCCTGTGTGTGCGTGTGTTTTTTTTACCTGACAGCTTTACCACAGTCACGCCTTCGTAAATGTCCATCCAGAACCGATGTTGTCTAATCACCAGATGTTATTTACGCACACGGGTCCGAGGTCCACATAAACACTCATCTTCTGTCTCTACTCAGTGTGTGTGTGTGTGTGAGTGTGTGTGTGTGTGTAGGGAGTCAGATGGCTGAGTGGTGAGGGAGTCAGGCTAGTCATCTGAAGGTTGCCAGTTCGATTCCCAGCCGTGCCAAATGACGTTGTGTCCTTGGGCAAGGCACTTCACCCTACTTGCTTCGGGGGGAATGTCCCTGTACTTACTGTTTGCTAAATGACTAAATGTAAATGTGTGCCGTCTGGATCCTGAGGTGCTTCTTAGAGAAGCAGACATATCATTAACAGGCCTCTGTCGTCAAGATGGCCGTCAGCCGCTGAGTTAGCGTGTCCACAAGGCGTCTCTGAGTCGCTCGGACGCCCCGCGGGTCCACTCGTGCGTCTGGTTCTTCTGTCTTTTCCGTCCTGTGTGTGTTGAGTTTTTCCGGTATGTTCTGTGTTCTCCGGGTTCTCAGGGCTGAGCGTGGGCAACTTGTTCTACGTGTTCTCCGACGAGGGCGTCACAGTCCTGCAGCCCGGCGAGTGTGAGATACGCCGACGCATCAAGAGAACTGAGAGGATCGTAGCTAGCTATGTAAGTCTGCCAGACTACACTCTGGAGGACAGTGTGTGTGTGTGTGTGTGTGTGGCTTGTGTGCATGTTTGTGTGTGTGTTCAGCGTCTACAAAAAGCCTTGATTTAAAACCTCAACCTATAAAGCGTTCCTTATTTAAACGCCTACTTCTGTAAACGGAGGAATGCAGGTTATTGTCAACACGTAGAACAGGATTATTAATCCCATTACTGATCAGTGGGTGTCACACCTTAGCAGTCACCCCCTCCCTCCCCTCCCCACACACCTCACCCCCCTGCTCCATAATACAGTGCTGAACAAGCCTCTCCTGAAACAATGGGCTTCAGATGGTGCTAGCTGCTTGTATCTCTGACTGATCTCACTTTTACAGATTGCTGTAATTGTATTATGGATCGATACAAACTCAATGAGCCACAAGACTGCTTTACAGATTGCTGTAATTGTATTATGATCGATACAAACTCAATGAGCCACAAGACTGCTGGTAGATGCTGTGAACAGCATTTTCACTACTGCAGGGAGGAGGGAGGGAGGGACTGTTTTAGAGTTTCGACTTCAGCTTAGTGTATTATATTAAGGATCACTGTATTTGTTTCTGCATGAATTGCAAAAATGAAAATTACAGGTTGTTATGTCCCCCCCTGCCCCCCCCTGCCCCCCCAGGAGGAGATGTGTCCTAAGAGCGAGGGCGTGCAGGCCCAGCGGTGCGTGTGGTCGTCTGCGGTCAGTGTGAGGGACGCTACGTCTACGTGACCCAGCCCCTCCACAACCGCCTGCTGCTCATCGACACCCAGACCCAGAGGGTGGTGCAGGTAGGAGAGGGGAGGAGGGAGGTGCTGGGGGAGGGGAGGAGGGAGGGAGGGTGGTGCAGGTAGGAGGGGGAGGGTGGTAGGATGGCAGACACAGGCTCAGAGAATGAGGCAGAGAGGCGGGCAAGATGAAGGAGGGATGAACAGAGAAGGAAGGAGGGGTGGAGAGTGTGGGCTCCAGGTTTGGCAAGAGGGATGAAGGGAAGGAAGGATTGATGGATGAAAGAAAAAGGGAAGGAGAGAGCAATAGAGTCTCCTGAAACGAACGGTAATTGACTTGTGTGTGTAGAAGGAGATAGGGAGGGTTAGAAAGAAGAGAGATAAAGAGAGAGAGAAGGAGGGGAAGAGAGGATATCGTTGACACCAGTGACACCAGAGATCGGTTGCTCGAGCCATTAATGGTTCACTGACCCTGGACAGCCGCTGGCTGAATGACAGTGGTTCAGCACCTTCCAACCCTTCCTTCCCATCTTCCCTCCCCCCTCCCTCCCTCCCTCCCTCCCCTCATCTGAGGGCTGTGGACTGCTGGCTGACCAGTGGAGAGGAGAACCATCCTACTGAGTGCTGTCTCTCCTGTCTCTCTCTACAGGGTGGGAGGGGTGTGTGGGTGTGAAGGGGGGGGGGGGTAACCGGTTCAAGAGAGCGGATAATTGATTGTGTTTGTTCATTGTTGACAATGCTCCACACCCGAGGTTGAACATTGAGTCACTCTCTCCACCTCTCCATCCCACTCTCTCCACCTCTCCACCTCTCCATCCCACTCTCTCCATCTATCCCTCCCTCTATCCTTTCACCCCTCTATTCTCTCTCAAACCGTCTCTCTCCTTCCTCTCTCTCACCTCCATCCATCTCTGTCCTCTCTCCCCCCCCCTTTCCCCCAGGCTGTGAAGACTGATCCAGTACCAATGAAGCTGCTTTATGACAAGTCACATGACCAGGTCTGGGTGCTGAGCTGGGGCAACATGCAGAAAACACACCCCACCCTGCAGGTGATGGAGCTTGTGTGTATACATATGTGTTCTTGTGTGTGTGTGTGTGTGTCACGTTTGAGTGTGTGTGTATGTGTGTGTGTGATTCTCTCAGGGCAGGGGTGTAAGGGACTGCACACATGAGATGATTACAGGTGTTTCAGCTTCCAGGGGGACTGGGCTACGTGCTGCGACGTGTGTGTATTCCTGAGAGATGGTTATCGTGGTGTTTATTGAAGGAGGCACCATGAGGCAAGCTGACAAGCAGCTATGGACTCACAGCATGTTTATAATCACAGAGGAATCCCATTGGAGCGTGAGTGTGTGTCTAGGGAGTCAGGTGGCTGAGCGGTTAGGGAATCAGGCTAGTAATCTGAAGGTTGCCAGTTCGATTCCCGGCTGTGTCAAATGACGTTGTGTCCTTGGGCAAGGCACTTCACCCTACTTGCCTCAGGGAAAATGTCCTGTACTTACTGAAAGTTGCTCTGGATAAGAGTGTCTGCTAAATGACTAAATGTAAATGTGTGTGTGTGTGTATGTAAGTAGCCCACTGTTTAGGACACCACAGGCTTGGAATAGAGGACAGTGAAGGAAGGAAGAATAAAGGAAAGAAAGAGAGAGAGAAAGGCGTCTCTTTCCGAGACTAAATGATTTTCCACTCATTGAAATCCTTGTTCAGACTGCTGAAACCCTCTCTAATGGCGCTGTGTTATTCCTGCCAATTCATCCAGAAGCCCTCGAAATCAAACACGGACGCTCTCTGTTTAGGCTGTTTCATCCTCTTTTTTCAGGGGGAAGGAGTGCGTGGGGAGGAGGACGGTGGGGGAGGGGGTGGGGGAGGGGGTGGAAGTGGTTCGATGATAATGAATAATTACCGAACGGGGCATGAATCACTCCAGAATGCAATCGTGGGCCTGGCCGTGACTCTGCCGCTGGGTGTGTGAAGCCACAGATAAATGACTTGATAATGTCATTATCGTCTGCTAGGCAGGTAGCTGACCTGAGGACAGGCAGACAGTCAGGGGCCTGGGGCCACATCCCTGCTCTCTCTCTTACACACACACACACACACACACACACACACGCACTCATACACACACACTCTCACACACACACTCTCTTACACACACACACAGAGGGACACGTCAAATAAGCAGCTTTTTAATAGCTCCATATCCCTAATCAAACACCCTGGGGCGATTGTCAATTCATTAGGTCGGAGAAATGGAAGGAGAGTGGTGAGAGGGAGGGAGGGAGAGTGAAGAGAAAACAAGAGGATTGAGATAAGAGGGGAGAAGGGAGAGATGGAGGGAGAAATAAAAAGATGGAGAGAGAAGGGAGTGAAGAGGGAATATTGAATGCATTAGCTTCCCTTAAGAAACTCACCCCCCACTCTTGTCAAAAGCTTTCTATATACACCCACAGGAACACAACACGCACAGACAAACACAGAGAAACACACACACACACAGAAACGCACACACACGGGAACACACACACACGCACACAGGAGCGGTGGAGTGATCACAGCAGTGTGGCTCTCTTTTAACAAGCAGGGCTGTTGCAACAACCTGAAACTCCCCCTCCACAACACCACGCCGCCTCAGCCAGCACGCTGCAACAGGGACGACGCAACGCAACATGACAAGATCACTTTATTTGACGTCATGTTTGACGTCATGTTTGACGTCATGTTTTCATTTCTCCCCATGCATCATCTCTTGGCAGATATGGATCTCCTTCCTGTCTCAAAGGATGTGAGGATGAAGGAAGGGAGGAGAGATGAAGGATAGGAGGGATGAGGGAGGGATAAGAGGAGGGATGAGGATAGGAGGAGAGATGGAAAGAGGGATGAAGGGAGGGATGAGGGAGGCAGGTGACCTGCTGGCGTAAGGTTGAGACAGCTTCTTGGTCCCAGTGAAACGTTTCAGACTAATTATACTCGAGTGATATTACATAATTGCACATGGGTGATATTACATGATTACACATTAGTGAGATTCCGTAATTATACATTAGTGATGTTCCAAGGAAGCTCATTACCTCTCTGCTCATAGTCCTGAGAACTGGAATCATGACCTTTTTAATCAAGGCCTCTCATCGCTCTGCCCAAGGCAAGACTTGGGGGGTATCTGTTTATCGAACGCAGACGGATGCTGGGGTGGGGGTGGTGATTCTACACTGCAGAGGAAGGCGAGGAAAGCCACAGTGAGACTTGTCTTCTTCTGTGGTGCGCTGGCTCCCCGTCCCCTGCTGGGGCCCCGCCCCCTGCTGGGGCCCCGCCACCTTCTGGGGCCCCGCCCCTGCTGGGGCAGGGTGATGGCGTAGAGACAGGAGGAAGCGCTCCATGCAGACTCCTGATGAGTTTAACGTCCTGCTCGGCTTCTTAAAGAAATCATCTCCGCCTCACCGCCCTTGTCAGTGTTTATCTGGGTTCCTCAAACAAGGAGTATCTCTCTCTCTGTTCCTGTCTCTATCTTTCTCAGTTTCTCTCTCTCTTCCTTTCTCCCCCTCCCTTGCTCTCAATCTCTGCTTCTCCTTCTCTTTTCTACCTCTCTCCCTCTCGCTCTGTCTATCTCTGTCTCTCTCTACCTCTCTCCCTCTCGCTCTGTCTATCTCTGTCTCTCTCTACCTCTCTCCCTCTCGCTCTGTCTATCTCTGTCTCTCTTTACCTCTCTTCGTCCATGTCCTCCCTCCCTCGCTCTCTCTCTCTCTTTCTCCTTCTCTCTACTCCCCTCCTTCCCTCCCTCTCTCCCTCCCTCCCTCTCAGCGGGTCGCTGTTTCAGCAGAATCTGAATTCAGAGCGTTAGAACCGTGAGCAGGGGCCCTCCTGGAGCTCTTCTGCTGTTGAGGAGTTCCACTCCCCAGCAGGGCGCCCGCTCAGAGAGCGCCCCCTCGCCCCATTGGCTGCGTTCGGCACTCCCACCCCGACTTCCTGTCCTCCCCTCTGCGGTAACGCAAGGTGACGCAAGCGGACGGGGGGGCGGGGCCCGGACTCCAGGAAGTGGCGCCGGGGGAGGCTGTTTGAGGCCTCAGGCCTGCTGAGGAGGGCGGGGGAGGGGGGGAGCTCCGCCTCGTCGTCTCCACGGCAACCCCCGACGCAGACATCCCAGAATAACAGCCCCTTATCAGAGCCGGGACTAAGGGCCCGTGTCTCAGGGACCAGGGCTGGGCTGTAAATACTGCAGGATCTGGTAGATGTGTATCTGGGAGACGATGTGGACGCCTGCAGGGAGCTGCTGTTCTCCTGGTGCTCTCTCACAGCTGATAGGGAGCTGCTGTTCTCCTGGTGCTCTCTCACAGCTGATAGGGAGACGCGATAGTGTGTATTTCTATGAGAGATGAGGCCGTGTTCTCCCAGTAGAAACACCCCTGGGGAAGGTGTGTACGCAGGCACAGATGTCACAGCAGAAGCCGGCTTATTGGGTGTGCTTTGCCTACGGCAAGGGCACAACCTTTGTTCTCTCACATATATATTATTATTATTCTTTATGCCCCCCTAAAACTCAGTCAATATTTGGCCTACATAGACAAAGTAGGTGTCAAAAGTTTCGTTTTGGTAGCGATTGAGTTGCTTCTATTGGAATTTACGTTCCGTTGCATGGTTTAGGCTGAAGTTAAGTTTTTGTGGCGAAAAGTGAAGCTAACGGTGGCTAATTTGCTAGCCACAGTCACTGACGTTACTAACGTCACTACGTCACTAACGTCACGAAAACACGCGTGACTACCTTTGGCAGAACATTCGTTTCGCATCTGCTAACTTGGGGGATAGCTAGGCTAACTATAGCTTTACTGCAAGGCAGCTGCAGAAACGCCACAAGCAAAGAGGCCAGGGTGATAACTATTTACTCATTTCACTTTGTGATATGACACACAATTGTCATGTGTAATGTACAGTATAAGCTGATATTATTAAGGAAGTACATCAACTTTTGGAAACAGTAGTCTACTATTTCACTGAAGTATTAGCATCATGACATTAGCCTGTGTTGCCCGGGCAACACATACTACAGTAGTCTATGATGTAGCGTTATCTGTTTTCAATCGTTAAAATAAACATTCCTCACATATACATTTTCGTTGTAGGGTTTATTCTGACATTAGTAAACGATTTGTTGGTGAAATTACCATTACCTGTGGTTTCAAACCAGTGTAGCTCACTGCAACGCTGTAGCTTACGTGAGACACACTACAAAAACATCTACACTACACAGCTGTTTAGGAAGTCAAACGGCGACAGAACATGTTCGGCACTCCCCTTACTTAAATCAAAAGTCTATCTAACTACTAACCTGAACTTCATTGCCACAGCCTAAACGTTGTCAATCTGTTCATGAAAATAATTAATTTCATCTTAAACCGTTACAACGGAACGTTAAATCCAATTCAACCAACGCAATCGCTACCAAGACGAACACAGTAGTCTAGTACTGTACAGTAGTACAATTTACCGGGGCAGCTTCTCCACACAGGGCTATATCGCATTTTGCGTTGTTACTGACAATGATCGCTACCAGTGAGCTTTTTATGAATGAGCGATTTTCCACTAAATAAATGTCAAGCTTATTTACGTTTTGGGGGCATATTTTCAGTTAGCAGATGGTACTGTTTGAATCGCGATTCCATCTTCTACTGCCGGGTAACGTCGTAGAATAATCTTCAGGGGTTCTTTATTAATGAATGAATGCAATGAGTAGGCTAAATGCCTGAAAATATCATGAGAAGGGAAAAACTTAAAATGACGTTTAAATCATAGAGATTAGGTCAATTTTTACACCGGTCTGCCCAATTTATTCGTTTTGTTTCAACGATGAGGCTGCCTCTTGCAGGGGAAATGAGAAGACATCTATTTCATTCTACACTTCACTCGTATTTTCTGTTGTAAATGAGCAGCAAAAAAAAAATGCTTTTAAATCGTTGTCATCTTTATAAATAATAAGTATGCATTTTTATATAAAATATACAGAAATATCAGTTGTAAAAATGTCATTCAAAAACGGACCCCTGTGCAACCGACGCAAGCAAGCACACCCTACAATTTCCCCAGAAATTGTACCCTCTCTAGTTATCTATATACAGTGTTATCTACGGATATAGTTTATATGCAGTATGTTATCTATAAATACAAGATGTTTACAATTTCTCCCATCCCTGGTGAACAGGCTGAGCTAGGCAGTACTGGTTTAGTCTGTGCTGACAAACGTTCTACCACTGTTAACTCTCTAATCCTGACTCTCTGACCTGTGACCTCTAACCCTGAATGTGTGTGTGACCTGTGTCAGGTGATCACTCAGGCCAACACGGGGGAGACTCACCGTTGCGTCAGAGCCCCCTTCCAGAGGGTGGACGACATCTTCATCCCCCCACCAACCTTATCATCACACATGTGAGGTAGGCCAGGCGCTCACCTTGCGCGGCCCGCGCCCCTGCATCACACACACACACCTGTACACACACACACACAGAGACAAGCAGGCTATCACACTCGCGCACACACACAGACATAAACCCTCATCTCTCCTCCTCTCCTCCTCCTCCTCTCTCCTCTCTATCCTCCTCTCTCCTCCTCTCCTCCTCCTCTCCTCCTCTCTCCTCCTCCTCTCCTCTCCTCTCTCTCCTCCTCTTCTCCTCCTCCTCTCCTCTCTGTCCACTCCTCTCTCTCCTCCTCTCCTCTCTCTCTTCTCTCTCCTCCTCTCCTCTCTCTCCTCTCCTCTCTCTCCTCTCCTCTCTCTCCTCCTCCTCTCCTCCTCCTCTCCTCAGGTTTGGTTTTGTGTTCCTCAAGTCCGAGCCGGCGGTCCACAAGATCGACCTGGAGACGTTCCACCGCGTGAAGACCATCAGCCTGAAGAACTACAGCTGCATTCCCATTAGCATGGCCTATACGCACCTGAGTGGCATCTACTTCGTCCAATGCCAAGCCAGGGTGGGTTCCTTAGCCCCGCCCCAGCTGCTCATTGACAGCGTGACGGACGCTGTGATTGGCCCCAACCTCAACATCTCGGGGCGGGCCTTCGTCTCCCCGGACGGCCGCTACGTGGTGACCCCGGACCGGCGCAGGTCAAAGGTCAGAGTCCAGACGGTGTCGTTCCAGGGGGAGCTGAGCCTGACGCTGGAGCTTGCCGCCAGCGCCGTCCCCGTGTCTGACCTGGTCTTCCAGCCCTCCTTCACGGAGGCCAACCAATACCTGCTGGTGGCGTCTTCCACCTCCGGAACAAACCTCCTCTTCTCCGACCTGTCCTCGGGCCGCTCTGAGGTGCTCCGGAGCCTCAAGGAGCCCCTGGGGCCCCAGGCCTGGCCCTGGGGGGGCCCCAACAGGGCGGTGGTCTCCAGCGGGCTGTTCGGACAGTTCCTGGTGACGCCGTCGGCGGAGTCGCTGTTTGTCCTAGACGGTCAGAGGAGGACACCTCACTGCGAGGTGTCCGGCGTGACGGGGGGGAACACCGTGGTGTGGGTGGGGGAGGTATGAGGGGGAGACGAACAGGGGAGGAGGAGGAGGAGGAGGAGAGGGAGGAAGAGGAGATCAGGCCAAAACACTTGATGTGTTGTGTGTGGTGGGACTGTAAACTGTGTGGACTGGACCCTGGGACTGAGAGAGAAGATGAGACTGTCTCGCTAATTGTAACAAACGTACACGCACACACACACGCACACACACTCACACACACAGACGAAATGAGTCATAAAAAAAGGAGAAAAAAAATGTTAAGAAAAAGCTATAGTGTATTCCTGCTGGAGGTGGTTGTGTCTGGAACATTCAGTGCAACAGTGATCTGCGTGCACTTCCTGTGTGGAGGAGCTGCACTTCCTGTGTGGAGGAGCTGCACTTCCTGTGTGGAGGAGCTGCACTTCCTCCTTCCTGTCACTGCAACGGAACATCAGAATGAGAAACAATGACATTTTGAAAAACAAACTATGCACAATGCTCACTTTTTTAGACTAAAACGCTTCTCCCCCTCCACCACCCTCCCCCTCCACCCCCCTCCACCCCCCTCCACCACCCTCCCCCTCCACCCCCCTCCACCCCCCTCCACCACCCTCCCCCTCCACCCCCCTCCACCACCCTCCCCCTCCACCCCCCTCCACCACCCTCCCCCCCCCTCCACCACCCTCCCCCTCCACCACCCTCCACCACCCTCCCCCTCCACCCCCCTCCACCACCCTCCCCCTCCACCCCCCTCCACCACCCTCCACCACCCTCCCCCTCCACCCCCCTCTCCCTCCACCCCCCTCCACCACCCTCCCCTTTTCAAGATGCTTGTTGTTCACTAAGTCACTCCACCAGTCGTTCGTTCGTCGCTATGTTTGTCCGGATCACAATCCCTAAAATCACGACTTTCTTCGTTCGCGCTATCGGCTTCTCGTGGAGGTTTTCATCTCAAACCGGTCGACTTCCTTCGTTTGCATCCTGTCAGTCTTAAGAACTCACATTTCAGCGTGGTCGTAGCGGACTATGGATGTTATACTAGATTAGCGCACCAACTGAGGATGTAATTGTACAAAGACTTCACGAGGTAGGATTTCCCCCTTTAACACTGT
The DNA here is from genome assembly GCF_963692335.1 of Osmerus eperlanus. Classification (NCBI taxonomy): domain Eukaryota; kingdom Metazoa; phylum Chordata; class Actinopteri; order Osmeriformes; family Osmeridae; genus Osmerus; species Osmerus eperlanus. The sequence goes on along the minus strand of NC_085044.1, from coordinate 1,786,662 downwards.
ATCTACGACATCCACTTCTGCCTGGCCTCTGGTTGTTTTTAGGCGTCTTGACAGAAAATGTGGTAGCTGTAGGTGTTGCAGACACATCCCAACCTGCAGAGACTCATTTCCGGGAGGTGGCCCCCCCCCCCCCCCCCCGGGACCCAATCAGGACGCGCGATATGCACCTGTTTCGACCATATATGACCATTGCACAGTCTCGCGCTCGCTCTCAATACAAAATCCCCCAGATTGTAGAGCATTTGCGGGCGTCCAGGAGCCGCTATTGAAATGCGGAAGTCTCCCGGAACTTCCGGGAGACTTGGGATGTCTGGTGTTGTGCACCGTGTCCCTGTAACAAACCAAGAAGGAAACTATTGAATGCCGTGCTAATCTGCTCATAACGTTACGTTGCCTAGCCTCGAGTGTAGCTCAATTCTAAACTTTACAACTCGCCGACAAAGTCACAACAGATTTATTACCTCTAAGGTTGCCTCATCCAAGGTTCGTGCTTGGTGATTTTGATGGGGGTTTTCGCTGCCTGAAACCCAATTTGTCTCGAAAACCTGGCGGATCCACTGGCTAAATCAAATACTTGACGTTGTCTTTTAAACCACTGTTGACCTGAGGAAAGCACTGATGTAATTAGCCTCACAGTGGAGGAACAGATCTGTACAAATTCTGTGACCAATTGTTCATCCATCATGGGAAACATACTTAAAACTACATTTCAAGAATAACCTATTGATTGAGACACTATTGTACCAGCCAGCCTAACTTTAAAGGTATTCTTGTAAACGTGCAAACAAAACACAAGCTGTATGCAATGGAAATTGGGCCTCCACAACACAATTTATCTTCAGAACCTTTATATCACACAGGATCACCTACGGTAACACTATATATACCTGTGAAATTGTCACATTTCCGCCCCCTGACTGTCACTTAACTTCCTTTTGTCACATGCGCTGTATCCATAATTTACCTGTTCATAAAATGGCCGCCATTCCTAAAATGGCCGCCATTCCTAAAATGGCCGCCATTCCTAAAATGGCCGCCATTCCTAAAATGGCCGCCGTCCTGAACCTGTTGGTGTTATAGACATTAGAGACACTGTTGTAGATAACATTGTTCTTGCTTAGAACACATACAGACAAGAAACTGTACAGTTTTATTTATGCATTTTGTGTGTTCTGGTTTATGAGGAAAATTTGTTTTGTAATAAAAGAAAGAAAAGAAAAAAGAAATAGAATAAAAAACAATCTAGTGACTAGAAGCAGTGGCATCACACATCACTCAAAACATAAAAAGATTCAGGGATAAATCTCACCCGACTCAACAATCTGCTTTTTAAAAATTAGGCCAAGAAGCATTGGCATCAAACCAGTTTGTTTTTCAGTGTTCCAGTTGCATCCCACCCATCATAGCTGATGTACATACACGCATTAACATCCACCATGCCGGACTTGTACCTTGTCATGAAGCGTAACATCCCATAATAACACCCAATCCTGTATCCAGAACCTTCGCACTGTCGACTTCATTGAATTTCAAGTCACACAACGCTTCTGTTTTCGTCATGAAATCTCTTTCCTGGTTAAAGACTTAGTCCCACTCATGGCACATGCATTCCTGAACACGAGGTTGGAGTGAGGTAAGGACATAGTATTAAATATGATAATAACATTTAAGATAACGTTGACCAGTCTCCCATCCCCCAAAACCTGTCGATAACCTATTTCATATTCTGTACAATCAATGTTATTTATCAAGTCCTGTATTGGCCTGAGTGTATAACTTTAAATCAACAAATATGATTGACAGTCCTTATTGGTTGAAGGGATTTGTCCATACGGATCATATATAAACTGCTTTGCTTCATCACACTTTGATTGAACTGTCTCTAGGTATCGTATTGGATCAGATATTTGACAGATATATTTTAATTAAATAGTTTTCAGATCAGCAATTAAAAGTATGTGACAAGTCGCTGTTAACCCCCCACAGGCCCTGTGTCAAAGTAAAAGTTTTGCGGTTATTTAAAGGTTTTAGTTACCTAGGTAACCGATAAAGGCTTGTAGCTGTGTCCGTTCGGGTTTTTTCTATGCAACTCATTTTCATCGTCAAGGCAATAACTGTTGTACGACATATTGTGTTTTTGTGAGATTTGTGTGATACGTCAATGTGCCAGCCCCTGTGTTTCAAACTGAGGGGGTTGGAATTTGTCCGCTTTTTGTTCTCCTAAGGGGCCGAGTACTGCTACGTAGATTATTCTTAAAACCTTCCTGTGGTCTTCTCTCAAACTGTGGAACAATTGTTGTCAATGTGTGTCCTTAGGTTACGTTACTCCTTGTCATGCATCAAATCTGCATTTCAGTGTTTCGTCTTTGCAAACTCCTTTGAAGAAAGCAACTCTGTTTTACATGATCAGATTTTTGCGTTGGCAACCATTTGACAGTACTATCGAAGTAATTCCAAACACTCAATATAAAAATGCTCCGTTTTGGAAAAATACTTTTGGCTCCTTTTAGAAAAAAAATATTGGTTGGTTAATATCTTGCAACATCCTTCTATGTGGATCCAACAATTATACCTCATGTCACCCAGTCACACCCAGCTCACCTGTAATGTATTTGAATTAGCATTGAGTGTAATAAGACGTTTGTTGTAAAGTGTTGCCAGGGGTGTACGTTTTACTTTCTTGAGTTTTTATAATAAAAAGGTAAAAATGGATCAGCAAGTGTCGTCATTCGCAACCGTCACGATCCGGTGTTCAACAGGCATGGTGTCTTTCATCATTCAAACAAATACTGTTTGTGAAAACAACAAGAAGCCGTCAACAATCTTGAAAAATTGATGCAGGTGTTGAGTCAAACAGGATGTCAACATAGAGACAGAGAACAAGATGGCTGACAGCAGTGATTCTCAACTCTGCTCCTTAGGGCCCACCACTATCCTGCATGTTCTAGAGGTTTCCCTGCTCTAACACACCTGATTCAGATGTATGGCTTGCTAACAAGCTCGGATAACGACCCAATCATGTGAATCAGGTGTGTTGGAGCAGGGAAACATCTAGGACAGTGGGCCCTGAGGACCAGGATTGAGGACTACCAGCCTTCAGTCATGTGTCGTGTGATTCAGTCATTCATCCCTGTCTGTCCTTCAGTTGACCTTTAAAGTGAGTAGTTCACAACCACGGCAGGAACCCAACACAACTCCTTCACGATGGATCTCCGATTCCGTCGTCGCTAGCGACCGTCATCGTGATGACGCCTTGTACCTGGGGAACGCCGTCATCGAGGCGGGATCTGTCCTTCGCCGGAGGTGAACGTTTAATGTGTTCACGTTTAATGTCTAACCGTCTCTGGAGGAGGGGATCCATACGGAATTGCTCCTCCCAAGGTTTCTTCCATTTTTTCTCCTCCAATTAGTTTTTCTGGGAATTTTTCCTTGTCTTCCTTGAGGGTTTAGGTTGGTTGAGGGGCAGTTCTATGGGCGTATGTGAAGCCCTCTGTGACATACTTGCATGTAAAAAGGGCTATACACATACATTTTATTTTATTTTGAATGTACAGCCTTCTGTGTTTCACATGCTCAGGAGTCCGTCTCCGTCAGTTACGCCGACATTCTGCTGACGGTCTGTCAATACACCTCTCTTATTCTGTCTGGTTTCATACCTCAGTCGGCAACTTTACAGAGGCTCAAACTGTAAGCGTTGGGATGCGGCCTGCCTCGATTACCCATGATTCAGTGCACCGCCGCGAGGAGGAAGGGGGGAGGATTCATCATGTGATCGTCAGTGACGGAGGAGGAACCGTTTAGGGAGAACCTGAGCGATGAAACTGTCTGTTCCCAAGGTCGAGGACTGAAACAGTTTGTTATTCCAGTTCAGCGTAGATCAATCACCATGTAACCACCAGCTATACCTGCCTACCATCACGGTTACTACCTTGCAGTAGCAGTGTTTAGTGTATTGCTGAGGAAGTATACACACAACCCTCTTAACACACACTAACCCTGTCCTCAATCCTCCATCCTTTGAAACCCTACAGTATATCTTCAGTAGTCCTCCTGGCGTAAGCAATACCTGCAGGTATGATTGAAATGTAGAATTGCTGGACTGTCTTTCTCCTTAAGAACTGTAAAGCACTTGATGTATTTTATTTGTTCTTCATGTTGTTTTCGAAGATTTCAACAGCAGACACTGGAGTGTCTCATTCATCTCGGGGTCTTTGATGTCACCGCAAAATGAAACGGGAGCGAAATCCGCCCAGACGACATGGGTCGATCGGCCGCTGAGATCTGAATAGTGTACCGCCACACGATAACAAGATTTGCCTTCAGAGCGCGAATGTCTCGGGGTGTGTTTGTTTCGGCCTGTCCTGGTTCTTTCTGTGGGTCGCTGCTCTATGTGTACGAGGGAAACCGCAATTATTCTCTCAGAGCAAACAGCACAGCGCCTGCTGTAAACACCGAATTACAGTTAAAGGCATACAGTATTACATCTTCATTAGGGCTGTGGAAGGCATGAATGAATGGCCTCTGT
>NC_085044.1:1602919-1781937 GCF_963692335.1 Osmerus eperlanus | reverse complement strand
AAGGAGATAATTGGATCAGATTGATGCTTTATGACATCTGCAAACTGAAATGTGTTCTGGTAACACACAAATGCATACACACACACACACACACACACACTCACAGGCAGTTCGATCTGACCTCAATCTAATAGCCGAATGAACACGACATTACATTTCATAAGCGCTGCTTAGCGATCAATCCTGTTTTGGGATGAAATGCGCTCTGTGTGACATTTAGGAACTGTCTTTGTTGCGCTGCCTGACTGATGCAGAACTGGTCCACGTCGATACTGTTATTGCTACACTGGAAACATCATCTAACAGGGTTACAGTGACATCAGCGAGACAAGCGGCTGATGACGCCTGTCACTGTCTCTCTGCCCGCACTGGCAGAGGAGAGGAGGGGATGGAGGGAGGGGTGAGGAGGGAGGGAGGGAGGGTGAGGAGGGAGGGAGGGGTGAGGAGGGAGGGAGGGAGGGTGAGGAGGGAGGGAGGGAGGGAGGGAGGGAGAGGAGGGAGAGGAGGGAGGGTGAGGAGGGAGGGAGGGAGGGAGAGGAGGTAGAGGAGGGAGGGGTGAAGAGGAGAGAGAGGGAGGAGGAGGATGGAGGGAGGAGGAAGATATTGAAGAGGAAAAGAGGAGAAAGGAAAAAATGAATTAGGGAGAGATGAGGGAGCTGGGAAGGAGAGGGGAGGATGGAGGAGGGAAGAGGAGGAAATAGGGAGAGAGGAGGGAAGGAGGTGTAGAAGAAAATATTTTGTTTGTCTCTGTCTCAGTAACTGTTTCTGTCTATCTGTCTCCATGTCTCTCTTCCTGTCTGGCTAAATATAAACACAGGATAATCCTTTCAAATGGTCTGGTTGTCTGGACGCCTGTCTCTGAAGGGTGAAATCAGCCGTGCCCATCAACGCCAAACACTTCTCTCAGGCAGGGCACACACACACACAGCCAGCAGGACAGTCTGTCTGGACCTGGTATCAGTGAGGTGGAGAGATGGGCATCACAGAGTCATCGCCATCAAAGATAATCATGCTCTGTGATGCTACTCAGCATCCAGCACACACACATACATGCAAGTACACACACACAGATACACACAGACAGACATACACACTCACACCCACGCACGCACACATACAAACATACACACAAGCCTGACAAGATCAAAACTAAATGCATTATCCCGGAGCCCAGAGGAGAGAAAGTGAAGCCAGCCATCTGGTTGGGATTGTAGCAGAGTTTGCAGAGACAGAGAGAGACAGAAAAAGAGAGAGCGATGGAGAGTGTGTGAGAGAGGGGCTGTCAGATAAAGAAGAGACGGCCTAACCCAAAGAGAAGGAAAGAGGAAGAGAGAGGGATAGAGAGAGATGGAGGGAGTGAGGACAGAATGTGACACAGATATAGCTGTGACAGTTTTCTGTAGAAGTCTTTGTCACTCCAAAGAGCAAGAATGCAGAGATTGGGCAAGAAGAGAGAAAGATAGATAGAGAAGAGAGGGAGAAGGGAGAAGGAGAGAGTAGGCATAGAGATCAGCTATCTCAGAGAGAGATAATCAGGAGAGGAGGGAGAGTGAGAGAGGGGGGAAGAGGAGAGGGGTAGAGGGGAGGAGGAGGGGGAGAGAGACTTGAGAAAGAGCTAGGGAGAGAAACTAGAGTTTAAAAAAATAATCGAAAGTATTACGAAAGTTGAAGTATTAAAAAATAACCCCAGCCCATAACAGCTTTATTGGCATTTATAGGCTTTGTGCGTGGGTGCGCGTGGGTGTTTCTGACCAAGCAGAAGTCTGTTTTCAATTAATGCCACCCTTTGGTATTCAGCTCTCTTGAATCCTGGACGGAAAGGTTCCAATGTGCAATGAAAAAATGAAAAAGTAGATTCCATGCCGTGGGAAAGCGCCATGAGTTTCAGTCAAGCAAGCCCCATATAGCCTAAAGCAGCGTCGTATGTTTTGCCTACAGCTTGCCATTAGGATGCTAATTACACTAAACTAATGATTTAGAGCCACTGCTGTTAGCAAACGTATCACTGCTGGTTAGAACATCGACAATAGAAATCTAAAGGAGTTGTTTATCTTGGAGTAAATCATGACGAAGTAGCTACCAAATAAAGGCATTAGAAAACAACGATGCCGACACGATTCTCCACAGCGTCTGCCGTGAAACATCGTGGTTTCTACTTGGGTAAGTTTAATAACTGTCATGTTTGGAGACTGCAGCGCAGTGCTGATGTCAAGATGGTTGGGGTGGAGCTACCAGCTATTGCCGCCCTGCCAGTTTAAAGTGTGAAGAAGTTCAAAATATTTCAATGTTGATTTAAGCGGGTACCAACATGAAATCAGCATTACTATTAACTGTTTTGAAGTTTTCAATGTAGGCTATGATACATAATTTGAAAGTTTACAATCGGAATAGTGTTTCACCCTCTGGCTTCTGAACTTGCGTCGCCACACTGTGAGAGAAGTTTCAACAACATATACTGTACTTAACAGACTTGTGTGTGTGTGTGTGGGGGGGGGGGGGGGGGGGAGATTGTTGTTCTGTCTGGAGCAGATGTCTGTGATGGTCTAGGTACATTTGAAACACAAAGCTTTATTGTGCTGTCAGCGTTTACAAGCCCATTAGTGGCAGGATTTATGTAGCTGTTGTCAGTCTCTCTCTCTCTCTCTCTCTCTCTCTCTCTCTCTCTCTCTCTCTCTCTCTCTCTGTGGGTGTGTGTGTTTGTGTGTGACCAAAGCACAGACGTTTCTGGGGAGAGGAGGTACAGTACCCCGAACACACCACACACACACACACACACACACTGCCCTGGCTGCATGGCATGGAGCCCATGCACCTGGCACAGCTGGTGAAATAGATTAGACGGGCATATGCAGCAGTTGCCAGGCGGTTTCTGAAATGCCCGCCTTGGGACCAGCAGTAAAGGAGGGGAGTAATTCAATCACACACACACACACCTACACACACACACACACACCTACACACACCTACACACACACACCTACACACACACCTACACACACACACACTTACAAGGCAGGAGATCAGTCAAAGATACGACTGCACACCCCCCCCCTGGCAGGAGTGCTCAGGCAGAGATCTGTGAGTCTGTGTGTGTGTGAGTCTGTGTGTGTGTGAGGCTGTGTGTGTGTGAGTCTGTGTGTGTGTGAGGCTGTGTGTGTGAGGCTGTGTGTGTGAGGCTGTGTGTGTGTGAGGCTGTGTGTGTGAGGCTGTGTGTGTGAGGCTGTGTGTGTGAGGCTGTGTGTGTGTTGTCCTCTCAGCCACAGGCCGCCCTGCCTTCCTTCACCTCACCTCTCCCCTCCTCTCATCCCTCCTTCCCTCCCTCGCCTCTCCCTCACCTCCCTCCCTCCCTTTCCCCCTCCCCTCCCTGTCCTGGTCAGGAGAGATAATGATCATGCTCTCACCTTTTCACGAGTCCGACCTTTCCGGCGTCTCCGTGTACAGGTGACTCTTCATTTCCTCCAAACGCTCCCGTATCAGAAACACGCAGCTCAGCGGCCTGTTCCTTCTCCGCAACATCATAGATCACATTATGATCCTATGGATTTATAATGACTCACACAGATTTAGCAGATATAATATAGCTAATGGTCTGAGCATAGGAGGGGGGGGGAAGCATGGTTATAAATCGACCTACAGTATATGCAAGATACTGTATTTGGGCAGTTTGATTTGCTAAGAAGATATTTACACATTGTTAACACTGGGTGTCACCTTAGGTCAGTGGTAGAGGGTCTGTTGATCATCAACATGTCGCAAGTTCAAATCCCCCCTGTACATTTGTTTGAATGAAAGCATCTGGTAAATGTACATATTGTATTATTAAACAAACAATAGCATAGTATCGGCAGCATTGTCTAGTCACCTCTCCTCTCTCGCCCCTCCTCTCCTCTCTCACCCTCCCCTCCTCTCACCCTCCCCTCCTCTCACCCTCCCCTCCTCTCTCACCCTCCCCTCCTCTCACCCTCCCCATCTCTCTCACCCCTCCTCTCCTCTCTCACCCCTCCACTCCTCTCTCACTCCTCCACTCCTCTCACCCTCCTCTCCTCTCTCACCCTCCCCTCGTCTCACCCTCCCCTCCTCTCACCCTCCCCATCTCTCTCACCCCTCCTCTCCTCTCTCACCCCTCCACTCCTCTCACCCTCCTCTCTCACCCTCCCCTCCTCTCACCCTCCCCTCCTCTCACCCTCTCCTCCTCTCTCACCCTCCTCTCCTCTCTCACCCTCCTCTCCTCTCTCACCCTCCCCTCCTCTCACCCTCCCCTCCTCTCTCACCCTCCCCTCCTCTCTCACCCTCCTCTCCTCTCTCACCCTCCCCTCCTCTCTCACCCTCCTCTCTCACCCTCCTCTCACCCTCCCCTCCTCTTCTCCCCCAGCTCCTTGCAGAGAGACAAGCCAGCAGGGGGCTACTCAATATGTAGCGGCACACACACACACCAATCCACCAACCTGGCAACCTGGAGAGATGTTTAAACCCAGACTCTTTCAGGCTCAGCACCTGTCTACACATTACCTTCAAAGAGACACAGAGAGACATAGTGGGATAGACACAGCAGCAGGGTAGAGAGGAACGCAGGAGAGATGGAGAGAAAGAGAGAGAGGGAGAGCAAGGAAGAAGGAGAAGTGAGAGGATTCAGAGCGAGAGAATAAGAAAGGAGATGGAGAACAAGAAAGAAATGAAGGAAAACGGAGAGAGAGAATGACAGGAAAGGGTTCCTGCTCCCTCAGCCAATCAGAAACCTTCCAGACTGCTAACAGCCCCCTGATTGGGTGAGGAACCTGCCCCACCTCTTCCTCCTCACCTGTATCCAGCGTCTAGGCTGTAGGATCTGATTTGAAGGGATTAGGAGGTAGGGATTAGGAGGTAGGGACTAGGAGGTAGGGACTAGGAGCTGGGGATTAGCAGACTTTCTGAAGGTGGGCTATCAGTACTCTTCTCAGTGGAAGTTTAAAATTTTTATAACTGAGTTTTGCATCGCGTATGTTGGTGAACTTTTTCTAATTTGAAGCCTCAGTTCAATATTTTTGAGATTGTGGGAAAATCATGGCTGGTCAAAAGGTTGTTTTTTCCTGTGTTTCATACACACACACAAACACAGACGCCGTCTCTCTCTCTCTCTCTCTCTCTCTCTCTCTCTCTCTCTCTCTCTCTCTCTCTCTCTCTCTCTCTCTCTCTCTCTCTGTCTAGTCCTTTATCGATCTGAATGCCAATACACAGAGTGGGAGTAATTGGGTCTTATCTAGATGGCTGTATGTTTAATTACGCTGGCAGTGCAGATCGATCCACTGACTCGACGGAGGGATGGAGCGAGGGATGAAGGGAGGTAGAGATAGAGGACTAGATGAAGGGAGGAAGGGAGGGAGGGGTGGGGGGACGGAGAGAGAGAGGGAGCAGAGGGAAGGGTGGAGGGGTGGAGCGCTGAAACACAAGCGCTGCCAATTGTTGTTTGCTGGAGAGGTGACAAATGGGCCGTCTGTAAACGCTGGTCAGAGTGTCAAATGATCCAGTAATATTATGATAATAACTCACACCCTCTGTCACACCAAAACCACCATCTAATATGTTCTGTTATCAGAGATGGAGAGAGGAGGAGAGAGAAGGAGAGGGGAGGAGAAGGAAGGGGAGAGGAGATGTCTCTGTCGGAGTCCAGTAGAACCAGGAACTGGGATGGAAGTTAAAAGTTACAGATGTTGTTGTCCTCCAGCTGAACACATCAGAGCACATGCATGAGAGAGGCATTAGGCAAGTGTCAACACACACACACTCACAATCTCTCACACACAAACACACGCTCGGAGGCAGGTGTGGGACTCCAACTGTGACGTCTAGTCACGATTTCATCCTCCCACGTCGACTGACACGGCTGTTACCGTCGGTTACCAGCCGTGTGCTGGCTGGGAGCTGCTGAAACACGCAGGGAGACGGGAGGAGACTCCGTCCCCTCACCTGTCTGTCTGGAGGCCTGGTGCCGGCTCTTATTCAGCTGCTGCAGTGTGTGTGTATGTGTGTATATTTGTGTGGGTGTGTGTGTGTTTTGACTTGAGCCTCTTAAAGTGTCTGGTCAGGATAGGATGCAACGCGTCAATCATAACTTCTTTATTGATAAAAGTATCACAGCAGGTTATTGAAATTGCTGTCATCCCTTCAATGACACTCTTTCTCTCTCTCTGTCTCTCTCTTTGTCTCTCCATTTACTCCCTCTTTTCTCCCCTCTCTCTCTCCCTCCACTCCTCCCTCTCGGCCTCTCACCGTCCTCCCCCTCTCTCTACCTCGCTCCCCCACCCTTTCACCTCCTCTCTCTCTACCCCCCCACCCTCTCTCCCCCTCTCTCTCCAGGGTCCGGCGTTGTTGTGTGTGATTTGGAACAGGCTTCTGTAGACATGGTTCAGTGTTTAAGTGCATCTTGTTTCCATCTCCGAGAAGCCCTCAAGGTGACCCAGAGCTGATGAGATCTGAAGCAGGGAGACCAGCAGCCTGGCAGGGAGATAGCCTGCTCGTCAGGGAGATAGCCTGACTAGTTTTCTTACAGTATCGCTGACGAGCAATCAAGTCGAAACCACCAACACAACTGATAGAAGCCGGAATATTCATTTGCAAGGTGGTGGTTGGTGTCGCTTTAACATACTGAGGAGATTGGAGTCAAATCTCTGTTTGAGGGAGGTAGAAGGCTGTAGAGAATCGTAATAGTGTATTTATATAATAATATGGTTATGCTTATCATTCTCAAACTCCTAAACTCTAATTCTTTGCATATCGGATTGAGAACTCTCCCTCGGGAAATGGAAAGATTCAAAACAGTGAAGAGAAACACAAATACTGGTTCCGATGGTGGCATTACTTAGATCCCCAGGTGTGGCAGCGACAGGGGAAGTTCCCAGTGTGTTGTCCTGTGAATCCTGAGGCCTTTCGTCTGAATCTTCAGATTTACAATCCTCCAGCCTTCACTTTCCCCCTGATCTCCCTTTTCCCTCCTTCTGCTTTTAGCTTTTTTCTTGTCTCAATTTCTCTTCCCATTCTTCCATCCCTCCTTCTCGCTGATATATATTCATAGAAAACAGGAAGGTTGGAGCGCGTTTTTGTCGCATCATTCCCCGGGCTGTGAGGGGCTACAGATATGTCATCTTTCTGTCTGTTTTAAAATGCATGAGGCTTGTGGAAACTTTCCATCGGGTTGGATGATGTGGTGATAGCTTTAGAGGTGAGGGTTAGGGTAAGTTCAAGGGTTAGGGTGAGATGTCTTAGTTCTAGGACCTAGGTTGGAGGTGCTAGGTTCTAGATTTGAGGGGTCTAGGTGCTAGTAAAGGGACTAGGATGTAGGACTAGATTCTTTCCACTCCAATAACTTGCAGCTTCTGACCCTGCTGGGCAGCTGTGATTGGCTGAGTGCTGTTGAGGGGCTGTGATTGGTCAGGTGTTTAAAGGGTCAGAGTGGGTTCATCCTTACCCCAGGCTGAGCCATCAAACAATCAGAGCAAGGAGAACACACACACACACTGCGCACATACACACACACACGCACTGCACACACACACACACGCACTGCGCACACACACACACATACGCACTGCGCACACACACACACGCACTGCACACACACACATGCACTGCACACACACACAACTTCAGTCTCTTTCTGTCTTTTTTTCCTTCACAGGAAATGACATGTCACTCTTCACCAGGTGAAACAGTGCACTCCTTTTATACTCTTGCTCTCTCTCTCTCTCTCTCTCTCTCTCTGTCTCTCTCTCTCTCTCTCTCTCTCTCTCTCTCTCTCGCTCACTCTCACACACACACACACACACAGAAGATGTGTCTCATCATGAGAGCCAATCAAAGGGCAGGGCTGAACAAGGTCACAACCGTCATAACCAACACAACTGTCATACACACACACACACACACTCTCTCTCGCTCGGTCTTCATATCACACATCAGGTTTCACATCCTGTCCTTTTAAGAGGCGGGGAGAGGAGGACAGCGCACAGGGAAGGAGGAGGAGGAGAACAGAAAGGTGGAATCAATTAATTTCCCTGCGCTCAGATCCACTATGTACACAACTTCATCAATCACAGTGGTAATCCCTCCCTGCCTCCCACTGCATACTAACATCTGCTCTCCTCCTCTCATCCCTCCATCTCTCCATCCCTCCATCTCTCCATCCCTCCTGTGACTACACGTCTGATAGGGACAGCCTAACCTCTGTCCTCGCTCCCTCCCTCCTGTGGCTCGTGGTCTGTCAGAGCATACTGAATGTGTCACTGTGGGGCAGCAGAGTAGATCACAACGAAGAGCAGAACACACACACCTACACACACCTACACACACCTACACACACCTACACACACCTACACACACGTACACACACCTACACACACCTAAACACACCTACACACACCTACACACACCTACACACACCTACACACACGTACACACACCTACACACACCTACACACACGTACACACACCTACACACACCTAAACACACCTACACACACCTACACACACCTACACACACGTACACACACCTACACACACCTACACACACGTACACACACCTACACACACCTAAACACACCTACACACACCTACACACACCTACACACAAGCACACAATTCCCTCCATCCATATCTCATAGAGGAGGAGAGAGAGAGGAAGGAGGAGGGGAGAGAGAGGAGGAGAGAGAGAGGAGGGGAAAGAGGAGGAGAAAGAGGATGAGAGAGAGGAGAGAGAGGGAGGAGGAGAGAAAGAGGAGGGGAGAGAGAGGAGGATAGTTCTGTATACCTGTCACTTCTCAACCCTGGTTGCTATGGTGACCTGAACAAACACATGTATACACACACACACTCTCTCTCTTACTCATTGCTATAGAGAGCTCAAACACACACAAACTTTCTCTCATTCATCCACACACACACACACACCATTTTACAGATGGAGGGTAGATTCTAAGCCTCCAGTGACACCCCCTCCATTACTGGACCTAACGACACGGTACAGCACACTTTCCCTCCATCTCTCTCTCTCCCTCCCTCCATCTCTCTCTCTCCTTCTCTCCCTCCATCTCTCTCTCTCCCTCCCTCCATCTCTCTCTCTCCTTCTCTCCCTCCATCTCTCTCTCTCTCTCTCTCTCCCTCCCTCCCTCCCTCCCTCCCTCCCTCCCTCCCTCCCTCCCTCCCTCCCTCCATCTCTCTCTCTCCTTCTCTCTCTCTCTCCATCTCTCTCTCTCTTTCTCCCTCCATCTCTCTCTCTCCTTCTCTCTCTCTCTCCATCTCTCTCTCCCTCCCTCCCTCCCTCCATCTCTCTCTCTCCTACTCTCTCTCTCTCCATCTCTCTCTCTCCCTCTCTCCATATCTCTCCCCATCTCTCTCTCAATCTCTCTCTCTCTCTCCACCTCCCTCCATCTCTCTCTCCACCTCCCTCCCTCCCTCCGTCTCGCTCCCTCTCTCCTCCTCCAGTGCAGGATCAAAGCAGGCCTCATGCTGGCTCCAGCAGGTCACACTGAGGGAGTTATCTCTCCTCTCCCCTCTCCTCTCCTCTCCCACTGCCGCTCTACCTCCCTCTCTCCTCCCTCTCTCCTCTCTCTCTCTCCCTCTCTCTCCACCCTGGGTCAAGGACTGAGAGGGGAAGTGAGAGAAGAGATGTGTGACTTTTCCTTTATCACAATCTGACTGTTGACCTCCGACCCTCTAACCCCTCCCCCTGCCCCCCCCTTCTCCTTGTCCTCAAAGTCCCCCCCCTCTGTCATGACTGGCTGCCCTGGGAGAGGTCAAATCATTCACTCACACACACACTTTGATTAACCTTGGTTTGGTTGGAGGTGGAACAGGGGAAAGGGTCCCTGCAGTCTTGATGCTGAGTGTGTTCGTGTACTTGTTTGTGTGTAGCATGACTGACTGTGTGTGTGTGTGTGTGTGTAGCATGAGTGAAAGTCAAAAGTGTCCTTTGAGCTGAAGTTCTCCATCCAAGACCTACTTCTGAAATCACCCACATTACTGTTTATTCATTGCAAAGCGTGTGTAATGTGTCTGGGTGCTTGTATGTATGTGTGCATGTGTGTGCATCAAAACTGCAGAGCTTGTGGTCTGTGTGTTGACTAGCAGGGTTTCCCGCAGAAAATGAGTTAGTTAGGGTGGTAGGGTGGGGTTTGCCATCAGACCGGGGAGGGGGTAGTTTGTGCGATAGACGTGTTCTGCAGAGAAGGGAGACTGGCGTTGGTCACGGTTTGGAATGAAAGGGAGAAAACAGGCGGATATCGCTCTTAAAAAAAGCGTCTTTGCCGACGTAGTTAAGGCGGCAGGCGTGTGTTGTTTAGGCGGCCGCCTTCACTGCAAAGTGCTGCGGGAAACCCTGACTAGCAGGTGAGCCTCGTTAAGTTAATGATAATGTTTGTGATCATGGTTCCTCCCTGCTGTTGATCTCCTCCTCAGGGAGGAGAGAGACACCTGCAGATCACCTCCACACACACACACACACATACATTACAATGTCAGATACACTTCACTGCTCAAATGCCAATTACCAGTGTGTGATTCCAGATATCTTGTGAAGAGCCTGGTGATGTTACCCAGGGTCTGCCCACAGAGGGTAGACCAGACTGTTACACCTTAATAGGATAGCTGTTATCCTACAGAAAATGTCTTCCCCAAATTGCTCTCCTACACAAACCTTGATTAAAACCTGGGAGTTCTGGGTTTGGATCAGAGGTGAGAGTTGTAGCTGTAGGCCCTGCACTGCCCTCCAGTGGCCAAGACAGGATTTGCGGGCAGATTTGTATAGATTAGCCTGTAATGTGAGCAGACCTGAATGTGTACAGAAGTCAGTGAAGCAGAAAAGAGAAGTTTATCTCTCGTTCATAATAATTCATCTCCACCTTTGAGACTCCCTTAGGCCTTGCTTTGAGTCTGTAAAAGCCTGATGTTATTTAGTCATGGGATGACTAAATAACTTTTAGGATGAATTTGTACTGTAACTAACTGGGGCTGTGTGTGTGTGTATATAAGTGTGAGCGTGTGTGTGTGTGTGAGCGTGTGTGACCCTCCTTGCTGTCTCCTGCGGTCAGCCGTTATGGATTACAGCAGCAGGTCAGAGGTCATGATGACACTACTTCCTGGTAGAGTTCGGAGGTCATGAGGAACAGCCAGACAGGGTCAGGTGACAGTGTCAGGTGACTGGTCCTGGGTGGAGACTGGGTGATGTTCTTGGTTGTTCTGCTCCAGGGGTTTCTCTGTCATCACTCATAGACACACACACACACTCACACACACACTTTCTGCTGTGTTATATCCATGACCTCTTCTTCCAGGCATAGACATCAAAGACACAATCACACACGTGATCAGAGGACACGGTGCTCTGGGCTACAATTTGCTTGGAGGCTCCTTGCTTGGCCAACCGAACTTGATGTCAAGAGGTAAACTAGCAAACCAGACAAACACAGTGCATGTATACTGTATTTCCCGGCCAATGAGAGAGAGCCCCTTGAGCTTGTGGATGATTGCAGCTGCAGTGTGTGATGTGTGCAGCATGGATGTTAGTATTTCTACACACACACACATCTAGTTCACACACACATGTACACACACACACACACACACACTCATCTAGAACACACACACACCCAGCTAGCCAGTCTCCAGGTCTGTGATGTATAATTGACTCCCAACGTAGTTTGAGAGGAATCATTTCCACCGGCTGCTACGTGGGTTTGGAGAACTCTCATGCGCTCTGTCCGAAACACGCTGCTCTTCTGAGATATTCCCTGTGAACTCCAATGCCTCTGAACGAGATGTTTAACATGCCCGGCCTCGGGTCTCCTTCTGTATCCCCCCACCACACACACACACACACCCTCTCTGCTAATCACTTATCGCTTAGGAACACACACAGAATAGAGTTACAGCAAAGCAGAGAATCTAGAGTACTGATGTCGAGTCACCAGTGTTTAACTTTTTATTATCGTCCAAATTACTAACTGTAGACTTGTTTTTCAAAATATTCTGCTGAACATGAAGAGTCTAACATCACTGGTAAAAAAATAAAAAAATAAAAAATTCTTAAAGACCATTTGAGCATTTCACTTTTAGTAAGAGACACAAGTTACACACACAGTAGGAGAAGTGTATCAATCAGATCAGAAGGTTGCAGGTTCAAGGTTTGGTTAACAGTATCTGCTAAACAAATACATCCATTGTCATTATTATACTGTACTGCAGTTTATTTTAGGAAGGATTAGTGAGGATTAAAACAGAGCTTCCAACTCTCACGGTTTCGCCGTGTGACACACGCATTTCAACCATTTCTCACGCTCTCACGCCACACATTGTATATCTCACGCTGAAAAGGCAACGCCAAACAAGTAGCCAAGCTAACGTTGTAAACAGTAATGGACGAGGCACAGGTTAACGGAGTGAAGCATCATTGACGCGTAAACAGCCGTGTAAACTCGTCAGTGAAGGGGGTTGCAACTTGGAGATAGCTTGCCCTGGGGTGGGGGGTGGGGGGGGGTCTACCAAATCTCACTCCAAGGTTTCTGGAAAAGTTGGCAGCCCTGTGAAGAGGAGGGAGGAAGGAGTTAGGGAGTAAATAAATAAAATATAGACTGTAAGGGTGGATGGAAGGGGTCAGAAATGAAACACTGATATTTTCACTTTGTCAAGCGATGTTTTTCAAAAAAACATTTAGCTGTCCAAACTGAGGACTCAGTTTGGCACAAGCTCACTGTTATGTTCCCATAATGTAATTGGCTGAGCAAAGCGAGCGAGTTGATTGGATGGAGGGTCCCAACAGGGCATTGGTCAATAAACGTCCTTCAGTATGGAGCCAGCCATTTATCAGAGCTGCCAGGGAACATTCCAAACCAATCAATCTCCACCTCTTTTCTAACCCTTAGTTGACTGGGAGACACACTGGTTCAAGGCTGGTTAACCCTTGTGTTGCCTTCGGGTCACATGACCCAAAGGTTCATAACGAACCATCGTTGTGTTTACCCAATTTTACCCAATGCAAAAACAAATAAAAATAATTTTCTTTTAACCTTCGCAATGTGGAGGGTCTGAGACAGCCCGACGGTTAAAATAAAATGCTTCACTTTGTTTTTGTATGCAGTAAAGTTGTCGCAATATGACGGTGTGTAACAATGACTGATGGGTCAGAATGACCCGAAGAGAACACAAGGGTTCAACAGATAAACTATGTTCTCATGTTTGACTGGAAACAAGGTGCAGTATCGAGGGTGTCCACTAGAGGGACATTGAGTAGTGCAATTCCTGGTGGTGCCACTAGTGGCCAGTGTTGAGAGATGGAGGACTGGGGGGAGTGGATGGCAAGGGGAGAGAAGGGGAGAGAGAGAGAGGGAGGGGGGGAGGGGGGGAGGTGCAGACAGGTTTCCAAAATGGAGGATGTACATTAAAAACTGCACACAATAAACAGGCAGTGTGGATTACAGTCCTACCATATTTCCATACCGCATAAATATTTAACGATCAAATAAACCTGAAAACATCCCACTTTTACAGATTAGCTAGTAACCCATTTGATTGCGTTCTAGTCTGACAAACAAAACAAAATACTGTAAACACATTTCTGGAAGCATCCGTGTGTGTAAACACGGCTCTCTGCCTGCCTGGGTGCCGGATGGGTAGTCTGCTTGTAAAGCTTTTACCCACAATGCCGTGGGGTTGTTAGCGTGCTGTTAAAACAACACATTGCGCTTCTTTACAGCACTGTGGCTTAGATTCGTCTGACTCGCTAAGGAGTGTTTCTGATCATGATTACGCAACACACTGTGCTTGCACACAGGATGTCTGAAGTACTACACATGCTGACACACGTACACACACACACACCTGAACACACACACATCTCACAGTGCATGTTTTCTGCATAGCCTTTACGAGCCAGAGGACCAGGAAGTAAGTGGACCAATGAAAGCGCTGTGTTTCCTAGATGTCATAAAGGGTGCTATAGCAACAGCAGGGATGCAGCAGGAACCAGGAGCTTGTTAACTCTGCTCTCCTCTCTGGCTTCTTAACAAGCCAGGGGCGAAATCACACCCTACTGAGGAAGGGAATGGGATTGGGGCTGCTCTGAAGTAGTGTGTGTGTGTGTGTACGTGTTTGCTTTGTGTGCGTGTTGGCTTGCCCGAGTGTGTGTGTGTGTGTGTGCACAGCTCGCTCCAAATTAACCTTTGTATGTGAGGGCTTGTTTGTGAAAGTTTCAAGTTCAAGTTTTTTTTTGTTATTTGTAACAAGTACAGGTCTTTGGAAAAGTATAGGTTACTGAACAATTATCCTTACAACTGAGAATAACCAAAGAGAGAGTGTGTGTGTGGAGGAGGAGGAGAGTTCAACAACAGGGAGGAACCATGATGACTAACTTCATCATTAGCTTAACAAGGTTCACACACACTTTACAAACACTCCTATAAACACAAGCCCATACACACACCTCAACAATGCCCTGATGAGCACAGGCCACACACACACCAGAACACACACACCTCTGCAATGACCTGACTTATGATTCAGGAGTTCCAGTCCACCGTTCTCCTGTTTCTCCTGTGGCCGAGCGAAACACAAAGTAACACACTTTTCACGTGTGCTCACGCACAAACACACCCTTATTTTCCTGATGGAATTTCACAGTACACCTTTATTTATATGATGTGCTTTTCTGTTGTTCAAATATTTGTTTCCCTTCACAGAATGTAGAAACAGTATTGTATAGAAATGAGAGAAGACATCTGTCAATTTAGCAACATCACAGCAGCAACTGTAATTATCTTTCCAACGGTTGATTTATGGGTTATTGTTTGATGGATGGATGTATGAATGCTGATATCGCTGCAACACGCTCCTCCAACCACTAAGGGGCAATGTACTGACACAACCATGTAACTCTCCTGACGACATGGCCACTGTTTACTTCCTGAGCAGGCTTTCCACTGATGTAGATGATAAACGAACCAAATACGTTAGGATGAGCACAGATCTTGATTTGTAAACATATCATTATTTTATCCTAGGTTTATCGGTAATATTTGGTTTCAGGGACGAACACATCTGTAGCGTTAGCGCTAGCTTTTCGAATACGAAGGCGTCCGGTATTTCTGCTCATCGTCACTGTTGTGCTGAGAATGTAGAGCGAGTTGCAGGTGAATTATTCAGGGCAGACTAGATGTTGACTCTCTCTTGTGGACAGTTGTGTGAACTTCCACTTAATTTATTCTTGACTGAAACGATGGGGATCATCAGTGCTGGATGAACGAATGGCCAGTATAGAAGAAGACAGACTTACTACAGATCAGTTTAAATATATTGCGTGTGATATACTTTTGGTTGTCAGTCCACACAGTCATTTATTTTTTATAAGAAAAGGAGGAGATGAATCTCAGAAGCCTGCCCTTCCTCCTGTGCACATCCATCTGAATGAACGGGGAATAGTCGTTAGACTATTAATAGACTATTATTTTCTAGTCGTTTGTCTCTTTTGTGTGTGGCAATGATCTATGCCTTCTGGGGCGTGATGTCACAAGTGGCCGAACAAACATCCAATTAACCCTTGTGTTATCTTCGGGTCATTCTGACCCATCAGTCATTGTGACCCACCGTCGTATTGCGACAGATTTACTGCATACAAAGACAAAGTGAAGCATTTTCTTTTAACAGCTAGGCTGTCTCAGACCCCCCACATTGCAAAGGTTAAAAGAAAATTATTTTAATTTGTTTTTGTATTGGGTAAAATTGGGTAAACACAACGATGGTTCATTATGAACCTTTGGGTCATGTGACCCGAAGGCAGCACGAGGGTTAAGATGGATGTTTGGGATCTTGAGGGGGATGGGTGATAATGAGACAGTGGGGATGACAAACCGCTTGCATGTCGAGTCAGGATATGCCATTGTTGTTTCTGTGTGCTCCTCTGAACGGTATGCATAATGAATAGCAGGTCTTTACAAATGTGCAGTTTCTAAGAAATTCTTTCATCTCTGTACAGAGATGTGTGTTTTTCATAGACTGCGGTGCGGTTCCGCTCCTCTGCGGGTGTAGGAGAAGGTGTCAGGGTGTACAAAACATCGTACAGTTTTATTTCCCAAGCCTTCAGGCCAGGGTGAAAAGAGCTGCCGTCAAGGTCCATCGTTGTTGGTTAAAGTGTTTCATTTAGTGTTTCGTTTAGTGTTTCGTTTAGTGTTTCATTTAGTCCAGCTAAGTGATGGCCTGCATGAGCAGATCATGTGATGATCATGTAACGTCAGTGACCCTCACTCCCAGACTCCATCAATACCGCTCACCTTGTTTACAGAGAGCTGGTCAATGAAAACAGATTCCCCACTCAGTGAGTAGTTTGTGCGCTCAAACAAACAACAGTAGCCAACGACGACTGATTAGCTTTTAGACTGCTGTGAAGTGTGTGTATTCTCCAAGTGTGTGTGTGTGTTCTCTAAGTGTGTGTGTTCTCTAAGTGTGTGTGTGTGTTCTCTAAGTGTGTGTGTGTTCTCTAAGTGTGTGTGTGTGTGTTCTCTAAGTGTGTGTGTGTGTTCTCTAAGTGTGTGTGTGTTCTCTAAGTGTGTGTGTGTGTGTTCTCTAAGTGTGTGTGCGTGTGTGTTCTCTAAGTGTGTGTGTGTGTTCTCTAAGTGTGTGTGTGTTCTCTAAGTGTGTGTGTGTGTGTGTTCTCTAAGTGTGTGTGTGTGTGTGTGTGTTCTCTAAGTGTGTGTGTGTGTGTGTT
Organism: Osmerus eperlanus; assembly: GCF_963692335.1. Taxonomy (NCBI): domain Eukaryota; kingdom Metazoa; phylum Chordata; class Actinopteri; order Osmeriformes; family Osmeridae; genus Osmerus; species Osmerus eperlanus. Next base: position 1,765,217 of record NC_085044.1, on the reverse strand, counting down.
CTCTAAGTGTGTGTATGTGTGTGTTCTCTAAGTGTGTGTGTGTGTTCTCTAAGTGTGTGTGTGTTCTCTAAGTGTGTGTGTGTGTGTGTTCTCTAAGTGTGTGTGTGTTCTCTAAGTGTGTGTGTGTGTGTGTTCTCTCTAAGTGTGTTGCAGTGAAGGGATAGAAATGTGTGTAGATGTTACAGATCTTGTCAGGGACTTGACAAAGATTCAGAGGTCATTGTATTCCAGTGATTTTGTAGTGTTCTTGATGTAATTATCCCGGTGATTATATCAAGTGTTCGTCGGGGAGTCACACAAGACACTTCTTGACCTACATATCCTCTTAACTTGGTACACGCACCAACCAGCTGATGTTTGAGCAAAAAATGACACTTGGTTGAATTAGCCGTCTTCGGGCTGTGGATTCCGCTTCATGCTGAATGACACTACTGGGGTTTGCGGTACAAATATTTGTCCTTGAATGATGTTTCACCTCGGATAGTGTTCAGGTTTTCCCCCATCCAGTATGTTTCACAATGACGGGATTTAGAGAGTGACTGAAGTGGTATGTGTATAATTGTCTTCAGTAAGGCATGGTTACCTTCAGCACAGCCCGAAAACATGAAATTGAAAAGTTTGGCATTATTGGAATTTTTGAATGGTTCCATTGCTATCTGCAGACATTCATACATATAAATGTGTTTTCAGCAGAGGGTTTAACACTACGAGGCTTGCTGTAAGACAGTATGAGGCAGGTTGGAAGATGACATTTTCAGCCAGATAAAAGGAGATAGACATGTGTAGCCTTCTACACATCAAACCCAAGACAGCAGGCGCTTTAATGATTAAGTGTGTGTGTGTGCGTGTTCGAAGTACACAAGTCTTTGACAGCGGTAACTAGGGAGTCAGGTGGCTGAGTGGTGAGGGAATCGGGCTAGTAATCTGAAGGTTGCCAGTTTGATTCCCAGCCATGCAAAATGACGTTGTGTCCCTGGGCAAGGCACTTCACCCTACTTGCCTCGGGGGGGAATGTCCCTGTACTTACTGTAAGTCGCTCTGGATAAGAGCGTCTGCCAAATGACTAAATGTAAATGTAACTAAATTTCCCTTGTGTTTCACGTGCACTTTTTCTTTACTATCGCTTTTTATTAAAGATAATCTCTTATAAACATTTTCCTTATCTGTCTTTTGTTGAAGATCTCATTCGCTGTTGGCTTGAGCTTCTCTATCTCTGCCTCCATGACAACCACAGTGATGATGCAGCCTCCTCCATTAAGGAGTCTTGTGTTTCACTTCTTCTCCACCAGGGGGTGCTGTCGCACCGAAACCGGCTCAGCAATCACAAGCTATGTCCTTACTAACTCCTCGCTATCTGCTTATTCATTTACTAGGATGACAAAATACATCCCGGGTCTTTCTCAGTCCTGCTCATCTGTAGATATAAAGCTTTGCTTAAAAGCCTCAGATTTGCGTTTAAGCTTTGTGTAAAAACTCCAGAGAAGACCAACCTCATCCACAGACACCAGATCTGCTCCACGCACACTGGGAGTTTGTTTACCCTTAATTGCTTGCTATTCATCCTGTGCATCAAATGCAAAACATCCAATCCAATCATATTGTTTAAGTACTAAACTGAACAAGTCCCTCATCTCTAACTGCGATGCAGATGAGAGATTGACGGTCTCCCCTCATCCATAATGAATGTTTATCTCCAAGCACGTGGCCCTTCAAACACAGATGTCATAATAATGTCATAAAGTGCATAGCCTTCATTTACATTTTACAGTTTGTATACTAATTCAGTCATGTACGGTTTGGTTTCAGATGAATCATACGTAGAACGACATAGCGACATGTTTAGTCACGGCATTGGAAATTAGATTGGGTGACTCTTCATTACAGTTTGAGGGGCTGTTACATTTACATTTATTCATTTAGCAGACGCTCTTATCCAGAGCGACTTACAGTAAGTACAGGAACATTCCCCCCGAAGCAAGTAGGGTGAAGTGCCTTGCCCAAGGACACAACGTCATTTTGCACGGCTGGGAATCGAACTGGTAACCTTCAGATTACTAGCCCGACTCCCTCACCGCTCAGCCATCTGACTCCTCTGTTACATGAGACACTTGGGGTTAGAGAGGTTTTCCAGGGAGAAATGGCTGGTAACGCGTTAAAACCTTCCTCCGCCTGTTTACAACGTCCACCTCACACCATTCCCTCATGCTGTGCCTTCTGACATGACAACAACCTTTACCGTAAACTCTTAAAACTCTTTTCTTGCATAGCAAGTGATGTACCTGTGCTGTGTGTTCTGTATTAGTGTGTGTGTGCATGGTAGGTAATGTAGCCCTAATGTAAGTTGTAGCTGGTGCATTTTATTATTCCCGAAAACTGATTCAGCTTATTAAGACAAAAGCTTATAATTAGAAGAAAGAAAAACAAATTGTGCAGAACAAGGGTGGCTACAGTGTATTAATGAAATAGTAAAAGGCTTGCTTAAAAAAAATTAAAAAACACTTTTGTTTTTAATAAATAATGGTCTATAGACCCATGATAAATACTATGTAGTCATTAGTCCCATAGCCAAGGGGTAGGAAAGTAATAGATTTTTCAAATGATCCATTACCACATGACATGGGTTATTGTTTCAAAGCTCATTGTAGAAAGCCTAAGCATTAATCTTAAGCTATTGACTTTTCATCTGTGTATTTTAACAGCACATAAACACATTTCTACTTCTCCATGTTAGAACCAAAGCACTGTTGCTAAGGAACTATCATTCAGAACCTTGGGCCAATTTTCCAAATCTGTTAACGAAACCATTTTGCGTTGACAGTCCGACATAATTACCTTTCCAAAATGTATTAAAATGAAGATCTTTTTATCCATTGATCTGATCCCATCCATAGACAAGGGTGGGATTCTGGGATTCAAATTCCACATATAAAGTAATTCTGCCTGTTATCTCTCACCAAACTTCTTTCTGAATGGATAGAACCCGTTTGTGACAGGGATTCATGTTGACAGCGTCGGCTGTGATAGGAATATTTACAAAACATCAGTGTGCTTTTTATTTCCTCAAATTTCCATCGACTCCTTTTGTGAGCTGTTTACAGGCACTCCTAGAACTAATTCTTTCAAACCCCCCACCCCCCTCCGCCCCCCCGCCCCCCCAGCAAAAAATACTTTTGTGTACTATAATGCAATTTGCCATTTCCAGGAGGAGCCAGTTTGGTGAGACAGCGACGACTGGCAGCTATGGTACATTAGTCTCAGCAGAGCAGGAGGCGTATACACATCACTGGGTGAAAAATCTATTAGCAATGCTGATTTATACCACAGGAACTCTGGCGTGAACAAATAACAGCTTTTTCCTGTCAGCTATTCTGCATAGACAGAAATATCCAGCCCTCTGCGATACAGAGTCACCCAGTACAATCAGGAACATCTGCCAGCATCTTTTTTCTGTATATTTAATTATAGGTATTAGACTCTATTTAAGTCCTCAGTACGATATGTTTTGAGCCTGTTTGGTCTCTAACATGCCTTGTACACAAAGCTGGCAAAGTATTTGTCTTGTTTAAGTGGTAAGTTTGCGCTCCAGAATGGTGCACTTGTAGGAATTTGCTAATCTCTGGAACAGGAAAACTTCTGAGGAATGAATGGTGCCTCTTCAATTTTCATGCTTTGGAATCCCATTGTGTTGTAAATGGTATTGCCTAATAAGGGCTATTTAAATGCAGGGCCAACATTTCTTATTGCTGCAATGTAATTAATTTTCAACTTTTTATATTTTCTACATTTTATATTTAAAATTACATGGTTACCCTATGCCCCTTCCTGCCATAATAAATTCCTTGTTTGTGCAAACTTACTTGGTGAATAAAGCTCTTTCTGATTCTGATACGATATTGCTACTCCTTTTGATTGAAGAGGAGATTTGCCATTTATTTTAAATATATTACATTTAGCTGTTGCGTGTATATTGTCTGAGGTGCATCAGAACGGGAATGACCATCGTACCCGAAATACACGATTCAAATAAAAAACCACAGCAGATCATTTGTACACAGGAAGAGATATTCTTAGTGTTATCTGGGGAGCCAAGGAGTCAGTCTCTCTTCCTCTCCTGAGTAAAACTTGTAATAATGTTTGTTCCTGCCTGAAGGTCAGTTTTCCCCATTGAGAAATGATTGTTGAATTCCACTATCCCTGGAGCGGACACTTATCAGGTTTATTAGTAGGAGTGTCAGTGTGCTCCACAGGCTGGTGCGAGACCCAGAGTCCTGAATCCAAGCTCCTGGGAAACCTATTCTGGGAACAGTGGCTGTAGAAGTGATTAGATAACATTCACTGGGCCGAGCTTGGTATTGAGAAGGGCTCGCTGTCATCTCAGTCTGTCAGTGTTTGTGATGTTAGGTGTTTGTGATGTTAAAGGTGTGTTACGGAGTATCCTGGAACAGGAGGGACTTTTGCATCAGATATTTTTTTCACCCTTTTTCGATAGTGTTGATTTATGATTAACTGGGCCATCCTATGTTTGCCTGATGTTCAGTATGTTGTATTAATTTTAAGATTTAAGATTAGATTTCTTCCAAAATGCATGTTGGACTCATTATGGCAATGTTTAATCAGATTACATTTAAATTATACATTTCCTAATTATTCAATATATAAAACTCAATTAGCATATCTAATCACAGATAATACCTCTTTTTAATATGGTTGAAATGGATGCGTGACTCAATTCTAAATGGGGAGGAAGAGGGAGGCAGCATTACACAACAACAACAAATATTTAAAAACCCTCCCTCCCTCCATAAGTAGTCTAGAACCAGGAGTGATAAAAACTAATTAAAACTGAGAACCTCTCACCAACACCACTGTTGATGGAGGGGGGTGTTTAGCCTACAAAATGGCAGCGATTTGCAAATGTTTGTAACACTTGTTGACAATGATTAGTGGAGCAATATTTGTGTCAGGTTTGCCACCACTAAATGCTGCCAGCTCTTAACTGCACACCCCTGGTCAGTGTTTGTGGGGAATTATAAATGGTCTAGTTGGCAGTTGGAACAGCTTGGGCAAGCACTCAGCCGGAAGGTGCCTTTTAAACTGAACCCTTGTAATCAATCTAACTGGATTCAAGTCGTATCCTCTTGGAACCTTTGATGAAATCAGATGCATGTACAGGACGGGCATCTGTATTGGCGGGACCTATAGATGCTAAATTAAAAATATAGATGCGTAAACACATTTAATACCACTTTAAATACTATGGTTGCTTCTTGGTTTGGTTGTCAGTTATGTGTAGCGGTGTGCAGACATGACAATATGTTCAGTGTAAAACAGCTGTGTTTTAGAAATGCAAAGGCTTCTGGGTACTGTAATTACTGTACTGTAGGACTACTGTCATGCTAGAAATGGCTGTGGCAAAATGGGAGGAAATGAGTGTCTTCCTGGTGCAATTTATCTAGGAAGTGAGTTGTACACCTTCAAGTGGGCGGGATAAATTAAGTTATTTCCTTGGGTTCAACCACTCCGGTAAACTTATAAGTGACTGTAGAAAGACAAATAAAAGATCTTCCGTTTACCTGATGCAGATGTCATCATGGACTTTAACCACACTGACGCATTGCACCTTCATTAAGGTCTTCAAAAGGTTAGACATGTTGATTTCACCCCAGCTAGATGGTTTAAGTATACTGTAGATATCTGTGGTTAGGGTTCCTGCTACTAACCAGTCCTGTGCAACTCATTTTCTCTACGTGGAAGCCCCACATGGAGATTCCTTTGATTTCAAGACTGTGCCAATATAAGAGTAACAAAGGCACATTGTTCAGAAACAATATCGCTAATCTAGGCAGCTAATCGTGGCCTTCAGATTGTGATTTAACTATTTTAAAGTAAAAGGTTTCAGCCCCCATTCCCCCCTCTAATTAAGTTAAATCCTTAAGCCAGTGATGCAGTGCAGAGAAGGAGAGGAGATCAAATATTTTCATTTCGATTTTCAGTCGTCTTCGACGATGAAGGCCATGCAAATGAACCAGTCTTTGTGCTATAGCTAACGTGGCCTGAATGTTTGAGATGGCAGATTCACCGTGCCCGCGTCGGTGCATTTGTCAACAAGCAGCCCTTGAGTGCACCAAGGAGACTGTTCTCTCCATAGATGAGATGCCACATGGACGCAATCGGAGGAGAGCGTGAAGGAGAGAGAGAGAAAGAAAAACCAGCATGAGAGCGGATGTCTCTCCACCCCTCACCTGAGAGGAGGCTGTATTCAGAGCAGTCTAAGTATCTGCTAATGACCTTTATGTCCTCGATACGGAAAAGACAAATGGGCATTTCTTCACATTCATAATGTAGAACACTTAGTAGCTTTTTTTTTTATGGGGGTTCTGTGCTTGTGAGCAAATGCGCATCAATACTTTATAGGAATGAGCCCACCGTATCAAAGTAGTATTGGTAATTTGGATTTGGAACCGAAAACAGCATTGGCCACCTTGAAGGGAATTGTCCCTAGTTGAAGCCAATGGATGAGGAATTGCATTGCTTTGGACAAAGAGAGGCACGGTTTCAAAGATGGCTCTGTTGAGACTGGCCCTCCTCCGACGGGGTCTAATTGTCCCCAGTCGGTCAGTCTGGACCACAGTAGGGACCCTTGCCTCGGAGAGAGAGTGATTAGAAACAATCTGTCATCCCATATGCCTTCTAATTACTGAGTCGAGATGACAGATGAATGACATGTGCTTTGAGAGGATGGTCACATTAACATAGGGACCTCATGTGCTGTCTGTCCGGCTGTCTGTCCGTGGAGTTTCTTTTTCGCCCCTGCCTCGTTTCTTCCCGTATTTTCTGTCATCTGTCTCAATTTGGTAGCTTGAAACATTTGTGGATTGTAGCGTTTGGGAGTGGTTGCAGATGCATAAAATAAATGGGTCATATCCTCCCTGTATCATATAATTAGTTAATTGTTGTACAAGAGGCTGTTGTGCATGTTATTAACTAAGAATTTCACAGTCCCTTTTATCTATCATAAAAGCCGGCGTAATTAGCTTTGTTGCCTTTTGTTCGTCGTGTGGCCATAACAACCGTTATTTTCCCTCGTCAAAGAGAAATTATCTTATCACGGTATTTGTCGATGCAGTTGAGTGTTGGTTTTTGAAGACATCTAAAATCAGGTCGCTAATAAGGAGTGACACTTGGTTGAGTGTTTCCTGCCGTGCTGGCTTAGTTAGCTAGGACACAGGAGACAGCGCATCTTCAGATGCGCCTGACTTCGTTTCGGTTGCGTGTTTGTGTCAAACAACAAACCAAGTGTATGTTTATCCTGCTCTTTGAGAGTGCAACAACTTTTGGTAAAAAATAAATTAATAATAATAATACAGAAAAATAAACTTCTGATGTTTATCCTCCATCAGTGTTTCATTTCAATTTACACCACATCCAACCTGGGGCGATGTGACAGTGCTCTAGGTAGAGGCAGGATAGTCTTTTCATGGTAAATCCCTTTAATTTGTGTGGATTTGACTGAGAATGAAACTGCTGAATATAATTACACGTGCAGCTCATTCTAAACCCCCCCAGGAGAGATCTGGATGCTGAAACGCACAAGTCAAACGTAAACCTTAAAACTGCAGTGCTGCATTATTGTCTAATGGAAAGTTAGTTTTTCAAAACGAACATGAAACATACAAACATTTCAGGGAAGTAGATTGGTGTTACCATAAGTGGGGCGTTAGTTTAGTAATTAATTGCAAAATGTAAACAAACAGTGATGTGTAAAAGTCTTTGGCACCCAAGATTTTGTGAATATTGTCTTATATATTTATTTTTGTCTTCTGTGTTTGTGCGGCAGTATAAAAGAGCAATTTTGCAAAAACATTTGTTTAGACTTTTTTTTTTTGGGTATTGCTATAGAATCCTTTCCAAATGACAGTCTCCAGATATCCTCCACGTTGCACAGAAGTGGCACATATTCTTCCGTTGAGTATTGTCTTTTAAAAGGCCATTCAATGCAAGGTTTTCTTTCATAGCCTGTCTGAACTTGTCTTCATTAGCTGCATTGCGTTTGTTTTAGTATTGCTGTGCCATCTGGGAATCCACAACTTGATTATCACAAGACTTACATTTTATTGACAGGAAAATATCAATTGTAAATACAAAATGACGTTGATAATACGAGGTCAGTTGCACCTCAGCTGACAGGGAACAAAGATATTGCCTGTCAGCTAGACAAAGCTTACTTATTATTTCTTACAAGCTTAATGAGGCTCGTTCACCGATGATTCTAACTATAGACAACCTCATTTACGTTCAAAGACTCAAACTTTATCAATAGTTTGGAAACGCACAAGTCGGCAGCCGGTCCACATTGTTTGAACCTCAAGGCCATGATTGTTCTAGGTGTAGAAAGATGAGGTTTGCAGTTGCGGGTGAGTTTTTCGAGACTCCATGCCCAAACAGGAAAACCATGCAGGCCCTTAAACTTTTGTGGATCAGGGAGTTATCAGGAAGAGAGGGTTTGACGATGAATGCGCAGTGTTTCTTGTGCATGTGCAATATTTATCGAACACGCATGTTTTCTACCTTGTGTCAACATCCCTGGGGTTGTTTTGGTGCTGCCCTAGCAGTGACCATGCATTCAAATGGAATGCATTGGCTCCTGTAGGGGACGAGGAAGATGTATTGACTGTGAGGGGAAAATTATAATTCCTTAAACATTCTATTGAGTCTGCCAAGTGACTGCTTTTACAATTTCTCGCTCCATCTGCCTCTTTCGCGGGCCAGATTAATTATGGCTAGTTGTGCCTTTGCATAATATTCATTGACCAAAGTGGCTTTTACAAATTACGTAAGGATTCCCTCAAAGGCAGGCTGGCGTGCAGGGTGTGGAATATTTTGTGTTGTTTACCATAAAGATTGTGATTTATAGGTGTACTGCGCTGTAAATTCCATTACATGGTGCAGTGAATACGAAACTATAGTAATGTGTTTCAACAGTGCTAAAAGTTTATATGGATAGAGGTTGTTTTGCGTACAATAGAGCATCGTTACTGCGACGTTAACAGATGGCTAATTTTACCTGGACCTAATGTCGTGTCAAATTCGAGCAAAGATTATGTCCCCTACAAACAATAGTTTGAGTGTTCAGGCTACTAAACCACGTTGATGCAGGTCTCTCATAGTCTGCGGTTAATAAGACAAGTTTTGGACAAGCATCAACGTCAGACTTCCAATTAAGAGTCTGGCTACACTTCTATAATTCAGGCACTGCATGACTTGGAAAAGAGACATAAATCGTTACTCCTCATGGATTGCGGGAGGTCAAGGAATGTGGGCTATTTTCAAACTGCACCTTAACTAACTTGCCCACGCCACGTCGGCTATTCGCTGTGAGTTCGCCATTAAATGCTTTACTGCTCATTAGCCGTCAATCACAACCGTCCATCTTAACGACAAGACCATGGCTAGTTTTTCCCTGGTTCTCCACTGAGGCATTGAAACCTCCAAGTTTTTCATGACAACCTGTGGATTTTCACGCTGAGTTCCTAATGGCCGAATGTGACATTTACTGTTATTCTGAGCATGTTTCGCAGGTCTGACAGCAAGGCAGAATACAGGGATCAAAATGACATGAAATATGTAATTTCTGACGTAAATGGCAAAAACGCAACTTTGTTGAAAAGTGAAGATGATCAGTAAAAAATCTCACCCAATTAGTGAAAACAGCACCAAACAATCAGTTTCCAATTTGACACATTTTCAAGTCATCATGCTGAAGTTAAAATGACTTGACAGTTGTTTACATTTACATTTAGTCATTTAGCAGACGCTCTTATCCAGAGCGACTTACAGTAAGTACAGGGACATTCCCCCCGAGGCAAGTAGGGTGAAGTGCTTTGCCCAAGGACACAACGTCATTTGGCACAGCCGAGAATCGAACTGGCAACCTTCTGATTACTAGCCCAATTCCCTAACCGGTCAGCCACCTGACTCCCAGTTGTTAAAAATAATTATTTATTAGTAATGTATTATTCATCTGTTTATCATAAATCATTCAAATACATAATTCAGAACCTCTGGCGATTGAGTGGGACCATTCTGGGTAACCTACCTATGTTGGAATGGCAACACTTAACACGTTCTTAATGTGTGACATAAAGACTATCTAAAACCTAGCCTACCTACATTAATGTTGTCAAGTTCCTTTAGAAATGTGTTAAATAAACACTTTTCCTTATGGATGCTTCTCTTTCAGTGGATCGACAGACCCAAACGTCCCTCAACGTAGTTTACCCAGAGGCAGAGAGAAACAGTTGGCCATGGCTCTGAACATACCTTACCGCAACATGACGTAAACATTTAAACTTTTATCTTTTTTTGTGTCTTGTGTGCGGAAGTGTACCTTCACATTTCAACCACCAGGGGGAGTAAAGCAGTCTTTCCGTGTTCTACGTTTACCAAGTCAGGTGTACATCATGTGCCTTTTGGTTTGTTTCCACATGTTACAATTGCAAAATATTCTAATTAGTGATGTTTATTATTCATTGTATTGGTGGAAAATTAATACATTTCATGAGCCTACTGTGTAAACATTCAGAACATTTCTCATTAGCAAAGGGAACATTTACATGACAATTGTTCTCATGCAGATGTATACCTGATATGATGAAAGTGTAATATATTCAAGAAATACATCTTTCGTAAGTGATAAATCAAAGCCACATCCTGTTTAGCAAGTCAGAAACGCTGTGTATACCTGTGGACCCTCACCCTGAAGCCGAACTGTAAGGATTCAAAATTGTACCTGTTGAAAATCCAAACAGACGTTCGATTTGTTGTGTCGAACCGTACCAGAGACTCTGGCTGTTTCTAATTTTGAGTGGACCTTTTGTCAGATTGTACTGGTTCTCTCCGCGGGGCCGAACGATAATGAAGTTCTAGCTGCCATCTGTGCAGCTTGGGCAGAATCGAGCTAACAGCTCCGCGATGGATCAAGAGCTCATCACTTTTTAACCCCGTGGGGAGATTGACAGTACCGTGCTGCCCTTTCAGTCTATCTGAGGACAAACTCCCGTTGTGTTGGTTTTCCGGGTACAGCAATAAAGCTGTAGTGAAGTGAATATTGCGAGAGGGATTTTAAAGAAGACTAAATGAGATTACAGGAAGTCTGCCTCTTTTTGATAAGAAACACCCTCCTAGCTGTTTTTTTTTTTTGTTGCTGCGACCAAGAATTGCTCATTTTGATGTCTTCAATGTTTTAATGTTGTTTTACTAACCTTTAATCAATAAGCGCTTAAAGATTTCAGGTCTTCGGAGATTTTAGCATTGCTCATTAAATGACAGTTATTAGCTTGCGACCTCTATCTCTCAACTGGCATATGGCTGCCTGTAAGGACTATTTCATTTTTTAATTATTATTAGGTGTCAGGTATATTTCGCCTCTGGTATCTCTCCCAGTCAATACTGACGCTACCCCAACACCAACAGGGGGGAACGTTGAAACCAGGCCATCTCTTCCCCTCTGGAGTCAACATCAGACAAGACTCTTACGAGCATGCAGGGGAGAGATAGTGGAGAGAGAGCAAGAGGGAGCGAGGGAGCGAGAGAGGGAGCGAGAGAGACAGAGAGAGACAGAGAGAGAGAGGCAGAGAGAGAGAGACAGAGAGAGAGACAGAGAGAGGCAGAGAGAGAGAGACAGAGAGAGAGACAGAGAGAGACAGAGAGAGAGAGACAGAGAGAGAGAGAGACAGAGAGAGAGAGACCGCGAGAGAGACATAGAGAGAGAGACGGAGAGAGAGAGACGGAGAGAGAGAGACATAGAGAGAGAAACATAGAGAGAGAGACATAGAGAGAGAGACGGAGAGAGAGACGGAGAGAGAGAGACGGAGAGACGGAGAGAGAGAGACCGACCGAGAGAGAGAGAGGCCGACCGAGAGAGAGAGACCGAGATCCGAGCAACCCTGCTTTAGGGCCCTGTGTCAAATCACAGAGCAGGAGATCCTCAGGAGGGAATGAGGCAACTGTGTGTCAACAAGATGAATTCAACCCCGATTAATTGAAGAGCTCTTCTCAGTAGTTTTGGCCTGGCGTTATTTGTCTTCTATCCTTGGTTAAATGTGTTTTCCCAGTGTTTTCGTAACTAGAGAGAACCATTATCAACAGTTCAAAAGCTTTGAAACTGCCCGTGTTCGTTATAGACAGTACTTCAAGATTTATTCAAGGACAATTCACAGATAACAGATTTAACAATGCAAGATGAATCAATTATAGGCTTCATTTAATGCGTTCTGATTGAATTGAAAAGGGCTCTCCTTTTATGAATTAGCATTAATCATACGTAAAGTCTTGTCTCATGTCCCTGAGGGGCTTGTTCTTGTCATGGATTTGCAATATGAATATTAATTTCATTATTTCAGAGGCAGTGTTTCTATCTACCCATCTAATGAATTACAACTTCATTGTATCGCTGTCTCAATATAATTTACCGCAGACAGGAACACTTGGTGTGTGTGTCTTAATATGACTCACTAGGCTTGCTGTTGTCTTGCCAGTAAGCCACCAAAATCAGTTAATCATTTTAAAGCAAGCCCTTCATGGTTATGGTCAATTATTGAATGAGACTATTTAGAGATTAAATAATGACAGGAGACAGTATGTTATTGATGTTTTTGAGATGCCTTTTAAGAGTATTAAATCGACACCTGTCCACATTAGCCTGAAGTCACGGTTTACAGGGGTCATTGACTGGGTTTTTGGGGTATTTCACACTGTTCCATAAGGTCTCCGAATAGGGTATGTAACATTGGTTGGGCTGAAAATGGCCCAGGTGCTGTTCTATGCCCCCTAATACATCCAGTGGAATTTTCCCGGGAAAAAACGCTAGGTTTTCTCCTTTTATGGTATGCTCATGAATATATAGATGAGCTGCGTGCTGATTGGTTGGTTTACAACGAGTGAAGCTGCGGAGCAAAGACGCAACATGGCCAACAGCACTCACTGAAACAACGAAGGTGAGGACTTGAAATAAAAACGTACAAATAAATATATTGTGTCTACACAACACTGTTTTTAACAGATTGACTAGATATCATTTGAAATGATTATGTTAGTTGTTTCCACTTCTGTTGTCGAAGCAAACAGGATCGCCTTAGGTGGGTAGAGCTAATGTTAGCACTACAGCTTAGAAAACAAACTATTGTGATTCAACTCAGCTTCAGTTAGCTCTAGCTATCTTGCTGAGAAATAGATCTGGACAAACATGCATCTTGAATTGTAGATTTACATGACTAAACTGGTTATTTATTTGAATGAAACACATTTACATTTAGTCATTTAGCAGACGCTCTTATCCAGAGCGACTTACAGTAAGTACAGGGACATTCCCCCGAGACAAGTAGGGTGAAGTGCCTTGCCCAAGGACACAACGTCAGTTGGCATGACCGGGAAGCGAACTGGCAACCTTCAGATTACTAGCCCGATTCCCTCACCGCTCAGCCACCTGACTCCTTAAACACAGTCAGGAACATGAAATGGGCGGGTGAGGCTTTGCAGAAAAATTGTGGTTGGTCCCCCAAAATACCAAATCTCACTCCAAGGTTTTTGGAAAAGTTGGCAGTCCTGGATACAGGAGACTTTAGCATTGCTAATAGGCCAACTGTTACAAAATCATACTTACAGCTTGCGTTTGTGATGAGCATACGGTTGGAACTGCACCTCTTTTCAGCAACAGCGGCTTAGCAAATCCTTCTTTAAATTGTCCAAGGTTTTGATTCAAAACTGTCTTTGGTGACATGGTTCAAGCAAATGAATTAATGAGTGTCGAACTTCACAGGGAAAAACATCAGCCATGCCCGTCGAGTGTCTGGTTCCTTGGGAAGATTCTGAAAAGTGTCAGCATTCCCAGTACTGCCTGGAACACTGCATTTACGATGGTCCATTTTCAATATAGTTTAAAAACTTTCAAACTTTCTCCTTTATTGTTTGCGTGGAAGTGCACGAGCAGTGCGCAGCTAAACTAGTGAGATCCTGGGCCAGAACACCAGAGGGCTGGTCTGTATGTAAATGTTGGGGCGTGACAAAGGTGATGCGGAATTTGTGAGGTCACAAATTACGCTTTTACGAAACCGATCGTTTTACAGCTGCAGTTTCAAGTTCTGAGATTTTTATAGGAAAGAGGTGTCAATGGATTTTGAGGTTCACTGTATGTCCATTTTACCCACCAAACTGTTGTTATTCAACCATGACAAGGTAAAATCGGTTTTTCAATCAATGACCCCTTTTAAGTAAACCGTGTCTACAGTTTTCCAAATGCAGTGTCTAATGCTGTTTCTAATTAAACGGATATTGCAAATTCCAATTATAAATGGGGACTTTTTACTGGGTAATAGTTAATACCCAATCTGGCCATACATGAACTGTAGTGTCCAAATGGATCAAAGCATCTGATCTGGAGGTCAGCTTGCAATTATCCCCAAGGCAGCCCACTCTTGTGTTCCTCTGTCTGGGTCTCTGCTCTTCCTATTTTCCCAGTATACCTGGGACACAAGTCACTCCTTTTCTGCAGTCGACTCTAAATTAAATTACTTGACTGAAGTTAGATATGCCGTCCCTTCGAAACTCTTTCAGACCGCGTTTTTTTGTCCGTGTTCAGACTTAATTGAAAAGGAAATCGAATGTATTATGATTTTCCGCCGACCTCAAATGTATTTATTTATTCCCGTCAACCTACATGAACCAACATTTTTTCTTCTTCTAGTTTTGGGAATTTATGAAACAAATGGAAATAAACAATTTGTATGACCTATGTAGAATCGTGGGGGCTGAAATGTGGAAGAGTGATCTGAATACTTTCCAACTGTGTTACTTTTCGTCCATTTAATGTTAACTGTGAAGAATGTGACACAAACATGTTAAAAACACCCATGTACACACACAGCAAACTCATCCTACACATACACGTTAAACTGTGCACACACACACACACTTCAACCATCCTCAGGTACTCTCAGTCTCCAGACAGACATCATCTCCACAGCCTCTTGCTTCAGGGGAGAGCACAGTCAGTGTCCACTCTAAGCTTAAAGGTCAAAGGTGAACTTTACCACTTTCACGTTTTTCATTATTGTTTAAATTTACCGAGGTGAGATTGTCTGACTGCCCCTGAAAACGTGTTTTCTACCATAAACAAAGTCGGCTATTTAGATATCCAGTTTTATATAGCAGCGTGCTGGAATGCCTTTTCCTATGAACTTGAAAGTAAACATTTACATTTAGTCATTTAGCAGACGCTCTTATCCAGAGCGACTTACAGTAAGTACAGGGACATTCACCCCGAAGCAAGTAGGGTGAAGTGCCTTGCCCAAGGACACAACGTCATTTGGCATGGCTGGGAATCGAACAGGCAACCTTCAGATTACTAGCCCGCTTCCCTAACCGCTCAGCCATCTGACTCCCTAGACAGTTGTGTTATATTGTTGGTCAGTTAGTGTGTGTCCAGGGTTAGGCAGTCTATGTGTTTGTGTGTGTGTGTGTGTGTGTGTGTGTGTGTGTGTGTGTGTGTGTGTGTGTGTGTGTGTGTGGTAAACCTTCCTGATTATGAAGTGAGAATACAACCATCCCTTAACGGTATGAGGCACAACGTTTGTGTCGTGTTAATTCTTCTCCCAAAAACCAGAATATTAATTTGATCCTTAGTGTTAGGCTCTCCTCGTGTAAATAATTGTTTGGAGCGTGAAAATATGCCTGGCAGATGGACAGTTCTCCCTCTGGCCTATTTATGACTGTAATTTTCTTTCAACTAGTTCTCTTTACACTGTATCCACAGAGGAAAACTCACATCCCTCAGAGAAAAACTATTTCCCAAGGTGCACCTCTTCCCTTTCTTTCCCTTGGGCGTAAACCGAGTTTGAAAGCGCTTTCAACAAACTTTGTTTCACATCATCTTAACCCGAGTTCTTCTGGACTGTGTAATTGGGTTTGAATTGAGTTTTGCAAGCCCTATGGCACGTACGAAATGGCCTTGTTTCAAAACGGCCCGGTCCAATTCTAGCACCATTTGGATGAATTTGTGTTGACTCAGTTGTACTGCCACCTGTGATAGACACAGATGATTGCTTTGATGACGTTTTCTCTCGTTAGTTGTGCCGCAGGGAAAGTGACTGAAATTATGTATGTATACCGATAAATAATCAGGTGGTTTGATACATTTAAGGCTTCTGGATACAAATTTTGTGATTCCACATCTTTCAAATTAACAACTTAACTACCTAAATGACTGACCTAAGTGACTAACACAGTACAGAGGGGTTGATTCTCAAGAATTAAATTGTCCCAGTATAATTCAATAATGCAGTACAAGGCTGAATGGTAAAGAATATATTTACAATATTTATATTAAAAGGCTGATTGGATAACATAATGACGTTGTCTAAAAGTAGGTTTCACAAAGAAACTTCTCCCTAGATGATCTTCTGTTTCTGAAACGGAGTGAAAACAAAAAATAACGATGCAATTGAACTAGCCTGACTGAGATCGAGAAGACAAAATGAAAGAAGTTTCTGATTGACAAGAAGGAAAGACTTTGGCAAATAACCCCCCGACTTGCACCATGAGCCTTTCAAGACCCCAAATTGCAGCATGTCCAACTCGTGAAAACAGATTACTTTCCTTTTGTCCGCAACATTTTAAATGACCCCAAAGCTAACTTTACAAGTTGATTATACTGACCCAGAATGTAATCAGAGAATAAAACGCTATGCAAATAACTATATCCAAAATTGATTGGAGAATTGCTTTTTTAAATGTGTAATCAGTTTACCATTATAATTGCTTCATCAGTTTCTCCAAACAGTCCTGTAATCACTTCTTTCTGTGTGTTGTTTGTCTGAGCCAATGCTGTATTAAAGACTAAAAAGGTTAATTAAGGTGTGTTTAAACATCAACTGTGTTTATGTTCACATCATTGCTATCGACTTGGCTATCGATTTTGTCTGGATGAGGAACGATGCCGTAAACATTAACGTCATAATGTGCTCTGGAATTACAGTCTCTACTCTCAAGTAGTGGAATTCATGTTTTACTTATAATCAAAAACGTCTGACCTTTACTGATTTATGAAATAAAAGCAGTTTGAGTTTGTGTAGACAAATAACCAGGCTATGTTATTTTCAGTAATAGTCAATTGAAACAACATGTTAAACCCCTTCTGCAGTCCAGTACATAATACTTAAAGCATCAATATGTTTTCCATATCAGTATTGGTTGTCCCCAAAAGACCACATATAGTCAAGCGCTTTAAGAGTTATTCCAATCATATACATGGTACAGTACACAATTAAAGAAACAACCTTACATACATTTACATTTAGCAGACGCTCTTATCCAGAGCGACTTACAGTAAGTACAGGGACATTCCCCTGAGGCAAGTAGGGTGATGTGCCTTGCCCAAGGACACAACGTCATTTGGCACGGCCAGGAATCAAACTGGCAACCTTCAGATTACTAGCCCGATTCCCTAACCGCTCAGCCACCTGACTCCCATGGTCCTACTTCAGGACCATGGTGCTACACGCAACAACAACGAGATGCATGAGACTACATGTATTTCTGTACATAGACTTAAATCACACCTGAATATTTCGACATAAAGTACACATGCAAACATGTGCAACAAGACAAACAAACACTGCAAAAAGATAGTGTAAACATAACATACTATGACAGTATTTGGCAGATAAACTTAGACCATATAAGGACATAGCAGTTAATTAGGTAGCAGCCAGGTATTGAGGTAGAAGACAGTCTTAGCAGATATTCATACATACTATAAAGTGACGAATTGAAACAACCAAATTAATTGGAGGAGTATTTACTTTCCACTGGCATCTACAATAAGGGTTTATACACATTGTACCGAACGCACAGATGGTGTTATGTTGCGTTAACGATTTTATAATAAGGATTTATAATTATTTTAAATGTTTACAAGAAGCCAGAAGCAGTGTGATGTTATAAGTATTCATAACAGTTTTGGTTGTTTTGTTGCATTAATTACTGTTTTCAAATATTTTCTCACATAAGAACTACAATGATATATTTGTAGCATATGCAAAGGAGGTTGAAAATCTTGCAATCCTCCAGATTGTTTTATGACTTGTCAACAGGTTCCTATACTGTGATTTAAACCCTTGCTCATCCATTACCAAACATCCACAATCTCACAAAGAAGATGCTCTGAACAGTTGAATAATGCATTTACAAGTATTCGTCTCCCGTAAAACGTAGTCAAACATTCAACAGTGACCTTTTGGTTGCTAGATATAGACCTTGGGCTACACATCAAAGACTGCAATACAAGATAAACCTTCAGGGATTAAAGTCAGAAAGTTTTTCAAGTTCTGCACCTCGTGGATCCTGCCGCTTCGAATCTTCATCGCTGTCACAGGTTCTTAGTGTTTCCTACAGCCCTCATGAATAACTGATCTCAACGCCTAAAACGCACTCTCTCCGAAGAGCAGAATGTGTTGTTGAACACAACGATCCCTTCCTGTTCGAGGAGTGGCTAGCTATGCTTACATAAGAGCTCCAGCTTAAATCATCCAGATGATTTCCCTTCCACCTCTTTTTATTGTTCAAAATGCTGATTGAATCAGTCACTGTATATCGTTTACAAATGTTTCCAATGTGACTATGAAACCAAAAGACGTTATCTTTATCTTTTTTTTAAGACTGACCAGACTTGATTAGTAACAGGGCTGTCACAGTTAGTGTAGACGTGGAAATACGCAGCGTATTGTACAAGTGACAGACACGGTTTGGACAAGATAGGAAGGTAACCAAACCTCTTTTTGTGATCAGGAGTTTATGGCTCAGTAAAAACCACAACCTAATAGTTCTACATTTTTAGTTCACCTTCTATTTAACTTCACCTAACCACTGTCATGTCTACAGTTAGGTATTCAGTTTCCATGTACAAAAGGTCACTGTGTTTCATTTTAAAGTTTGATTATTGATGTTTTAAATGGTATAGTGAGATATGAGGCATTAAATACAAAGGTAATACGTCTGGATGAAAAGAGCAAAGGGTTTATAGTGACTTTTCACTTTGGCCCAACCTAGCCTAAACAAAAAGCTATTTGTTTTTGTCACATTTTGCTGAGCAGCTAAATATACTGTCTGTTAAATGTACACTTTTGTACAGATCTACAACACATGCAACATGAGCGATGTTTCAGACTTGAGTAACATCTAAGAACACATTTAGACTCGTTTAACATTCTCACAGAAGTGTAATAAAAGGATTGCATCTCAACAATTACCGTATCTCGCTGGATTTAAATACATTGTAACCTTTTTATTGCAAGGTCGCTCACTCAATTATCTCAAAACGACTCATTGGATTACGTTCTCATAATGTACCCAAGCATTCAGAAATCAAATGTAAGGATTTTATGGTAATTTCTATATCAGTCATATCATCTTGGTTTGAAGGGGCTAGTGAAGACCGAACATGACCCTTTCAAGAAAACACAGTTGGAAACACGGATGTGACTGCAATGTCACCTTGTAATTTATCCATTGAGCAATACATCTCATTCACCAGTGGCGCCCTCTGCTACTGTTCAATGGAATAATCTGTCAAACTTGTCAAATTACCAATGTGTGTATCTGGAGCCGGTGTCTTCCTGCTCCATGTTCTCGAGTCTGCTCATTAAAAGGCACATCGAGAAAATGTCACGGCACAACCAAAATTCCATTCTGGAAGGTGTTCTGAAGTTGTCCTGCACACAATACAATACCCCCCCCCAACACACACGCTCACACACACACACACACTGAACAGAATTCTTGACCAATAGCCGGCAGCCTCCGCCAATGGGAACAGGGACAAGGCGGGTCCTCCCTCCCTCTCTCTTCCTCCCCTCTCTCCCTCCCTCTCTCTCCCTCCCCTCTCTCTCTCTCTCTCTCTCCCTCCCCTCTCTCTCTCCCTCTCTCTCTCCCTGGTTCACAATATTCTCGGAGCCTGTGTGAGAGACGGCATGATAGGGAGACAGAATACTGAATGAGGACTCGCGTTGCATACAGCCTCAACTTGCACTGGATTTAAATAACCTTCAGCGAAAAACAGGACTCCGGGGAACGGGGTAGAGCAGGCTTTAGAAAAGAGAGAAGGAAAAAAAAGAAGAAGAAAATTAAAACACGACCCTGCGTTAAGAGTTTTGTTTTTGTATGTTCCTTTCAGGAAGACATAATCAGAGGATAAAGAAGTATTCATCCTTATCGATCTGAGCATCAACAACCACAGTCGGAAGAATGTACAATCCTGTGTGTTTTCTTATCCTGTCGTGGGTCTTCATCCTGCTTCTGTTCCCAGGTAAGCCCCCCTTCCTCCTCCTCCTCCTCCTCCTCCTCCTCCTCCTCCTCCTCCTCCTCCTCCTCCTCCTCCTCCTCCTCATTACTGCTGATGCTGTGCTTTGATTTCCATCCTTGTCCTTTATCTCTAACCTCCCTCCCTCCATCCCTCTCTCCCTGCTCCACCGAGAACGTTTGGACGTGGTTAGGCACATCATAGAAAAGTTGGTCCGGGCATTATGGATTCCGACATGTTGGGCTTTAATGAGTGAGTCCCCTATGTAAAGAAGGACAACTTGCTTCCAGTGTTTTTGAGTCCGACAGAGCAACAGGGACTGCACACTGTTAGGGACTTTACTGAGAGGTTGACTGAAAATTGGAGGGAGGGGGAAGTTACGTCGTCTATCCTGATATGCTGGGTTTGCTGTTATAAGGTTTAATTTGGAGCTTGTCAGTTAGATTGTTAGATTTATTTCGAAGCGTATCAGTTCAATTGTTATAACGATCAAGTTGAATCATGTCGGTGAAATCGGTATTATGTTTACGTTTGAACATGTCAGTTAAATTGTAAACTGTCGACCTTGTACGTTATTTTAAATCACGTTCGCTTGAATTAACATAGATCATTCTGATATGTTCATGAAGTTGTCGATTGTAGCTGTACTCAGGGGTAGTGGCCCTGTCCAGGTGCTGGTTTCAAGGGTTAGACTACTTGTGTCCATTTTAGCCTGAGATTTTTACTGCGTTCATGAGGAACTTAAATATATCAATCAAGGCATAGGAAGGAGTCTGTGTTTCATAATTGATGTTGCCGGGAGACATGTGCTCAGGGTTCCAATTTAAACAGCACAGTTCCATCACCAGTCTAATCGAATTCCCAGTTTTGCCTTAAGGTACATGAGGGTAAAAAAATTAATGATCTTTAAACAGAATCAGGTGCATTTCCACCAAAAGCCTCAACCCTGTAGATGGATGATTGGAGTTAATTTCCTCTTGTCCATACCTGCTACTTTTCAAGGGTAATAAATTGTGCCAGCTCTTTTTCAGGATATTCACATTGGTTTAACGTTGAATGCATTAAAGTACAAGTAGTTACACTCTAACCACTCACTCACTCACTTAATGCAAATCAACAGTTTTCCATTATTCATGGAGAAACCACGTAATATTCAGACCTCCCTACAGTGCATCCACAGTATTTAGCAACGACAGTCAATCAGCGCAATCCCAGTACAAAACTAGGAGGAGTAGCGATACCCCTAATAGCAACGGTAAGACAAAGTCAGGCTTCCGGTGGAGCTGAAGTTGTTCGACGTGCAGGTGCTGTGCAATGGTCTCCCCTTTAGACAGTGTCGCTATGAGGTCACTCTCAGTCCAGCTTCAGCAAGCGTGCCCATCTGGTCACCGATGACATCACAGGGCCTGTGGGGAATTGCACCCGCAGTCAGAGTTTCTGCCCGTTCAGCAAGCCACACTTTTCTTTCGCTAGCGAGGAGTCTTGGTAGGATGTCGAATCAAAATGCGCAATTTGTCATGCATGAAACCAAGTCAAATATTGTTCGAGTAAAACAACTAACAGCCCACCTACTTTTTCTATGCAGCAGCCACTGAACAATTAGAAACAATCTCAATTCAATCCACTGACGTAAGTTACATTTACATTTAGCAGACGCTCTTATCCAGAGCGACTTACAGTAAGTACAGGGACATTCTCCCCGAGGCAAGTAGGGTGAAGTGCCTTTCCCAAGGACACAACGTCATTTTTGGCACGGCCGGGAATCGAACCAACAACCTTCTGATTAATAGCCCGACTCCCTAACCGCTCAGCCATCGGACTCCCTGTTCAGTAGCCCAGCGACTGAGGTTGAGTACAGTAGCCGTAGCGTTTCCGTGTTCACGGACACTCTGTGAGCTGCTCTGCTGACCTCTCTGTGTGTTTTGTGTCACAGCCTACAGCAGGTCGAGTCCTTGTCCAAGTTCATCAAATCATCCGCTCCATAAATAATATCAGCACAGCCGTCATGACGAGCTGCTACTTCTGTGAAGTCTCTCTCCTCTCTTTCTCTCTCTCTCTCTCTCTCTCTCTCTCTCTCTCTCTCTCTCTCTCTCTCTCTCTCTCTCTCTCTCTCTCTCTCTCTCTCTCTCTCTCTCTCTCTCTCTCTCTCTCTCTCCCCTCTCTCCCCTCTCTCTCTCCCCTCTCTCTCCCTCCCTCTCTCTCTCTCCCCTCTCTCCCTCTCTCTCCCCTCTCTCTCTATCCCCTCTCTCTCTCCTGACGCCATTTTCATTTGTTGTTTTGTGCCCTTTGATGTGTGACACATCTCTTCAGATTTTATTTCTAGCGTTATACAGTTTGTTAACATTTCACACTATCCCTTCCAAGCTTTATATTTCTATCAAGCTTTCGCCCACATATTTAATATGTTCTAATCATTTGTATTCAACCCACATTAAATAGTGACAATACTCACACCCCCCTGTGTAGTTAATGTATAAGACTCCTTAATGAGAGATAAAGCCCTCAGATCAGCTGATCTTCACACACACACACACACACATCTCCTCAGGGTGACCCTGAGGTTAAAACTACTGGTGGTCTGTGTTGTCGTTGCTAATGACAACGCTGAAGCCCAGCGCTGTGATCAAATCCTCACTGGCTGTCATGAACTGTATACTACATCCACACAAGGTCAAAATACTGAAGTGCAGCCTTGTCAGCTGTGCTGTGTCGGCATGCTGGTTAGCTGTAGCACTGGGCTGGAAGGCCTTTGGGGCGAAACGGAGATAAAGATAGTTTTTGATGCAGTTAGTGACATGAACAGCCGTACTGGTGGAGTGATGACTGAGTTGGTTACATTGACAGCAGAGATGTGGGAGACTTGAGACAATCTGGTCAGATGAGGGAAGATGCATTTTTATGAGCCCTACTTGGTTCCCCCAAGTCACGAAAGGGCTCTGCCTCCATAACGGTCTCTCCACGCAAACCCAAATGAAGGATCTTGTCATGGCACCTTGATATACAGCTGTATAAGTCATGAAATAGTTGTGGCTACGTTGCTACAGCAATCTGCATTCTGCCTCAGTAGCTGTGCCCTGGAGAGGCCTGTGTTGGCTGGAAAGGCTGCCGTTTGACAGCCCTCAGGCAGGACACTTAGTTCACCTCTGTCGAGATCAGACGGAATATTGAGTTCCAGTAGAATCCACATTTGTCAGTTCTAGAATCCATAATTTAACACGAGGGGGCAAATTAAGTCAAATCATTAACCTGGCTTCACCATTTGTTATTTTTAATGCATCATCTGAGTCTGGCGCTTACTGTCGACACAAACGTAGGATGGGAAATTTACCACTAATTTTCTATGACAAAAAATGCTTTGGGTTGGTACTGGGGGCATTAGTGCCAGAGTCCTGGTACTCCCAAAGCCTTTTGCATCAGTCGAGTACAGTCGAGTAGTAAACATAATTCATTATGTTTGACAGCTCTGTGCAACTGCAGAACAATGTTTTGCTCTCTCAGCTATTTGTAACATAATGAGCCTTGAAATAACTGCATCTCAAATACACCCCCAAAAAAGTCTAATGAAGTCTTTGAGGAGGCCACAGCGAAGATCTCCCCTGTGCATGTTTGTTCATCAGCGGTTCCGACAGATTCATTTAGCTGAAATAAGCACCTGTTTCCATCTTCATTGTATTATGCACTGACGGGTTGTCCATTAAAAAGTACCACGTGGAATTGTACAGAATTGAGTAGCCTAACATTTCAAGTTGCCATTGAGTAGTGGTTTTGAAAGATGGGCTACTCCATATTTGTATGGTACATTACATTTTGCCAATAGGGCTTACCGCTTAGTCAAGTAACCAAAATGTTTAGACGATAGCCTATAGCCTCTGTGTCTCTACAATATAGCCCATTCTGTAAACTTGGCAACTTCCTGAAAAGTAGAGAGTGCAACTTTTCCCACAAATTCACTTTATAACTTCTCCTTCCTAAGTCCTTGATGCACTATACGTTTCACTAGGCCATGAATGTCCAAATCTGATTATCACAAGTGAATTACAGTAGTTGTCAAACTTACCCCAAAAATCATTTTAGCCCCCCCGTTAAACCATACATCTCTGTAATCTTAAATTGATGTGGCCATTAATCAAAATGAAGTACCTAGTCTTCTCACTGGAGAATATGCTCATTGATCCAAAAGACGTGCTGTGATGGGTTAGGATGATCAGACAATCCAATCTGTTTTGACAACAAGGCTTTGCCTTATTAGCTGTTGATTACGAGCATGCATCCTTTTATTAATTTTTATTATTATTGATACGATCTGTCTAACGCCTTCTCCCAATTCAAGTAAATAATGATTCAGTGTTATGTGGTCTCATTATTCCTAATGAAATCCCTTTGAAACATAAAATGTCTCTACTAGTTCACCGCTACAGGAAATAGCTGGGATTGTACATGATCACTAACATGAACATAACACATCATAATATACATCCCAATGTGCTATTTTGGAATTGAATTTTTGCATGAGTGGCTTTTCAAATGTATATTATATTTTTTTCAAATATAGTATAAATCTTACAGTATATTGCATAGTTCCCCTCCCCTGTATTACATGCTTATAGAATCATCTCTGGCATCTAACATTTTCTCTAGACTATAGGATGATTTCTAGCTGGGAGGAGGTTGAATATCTATAATTTTACACAATGGACTAAGAATTAGCTTCAGACTGAGAAGATTGGTGGACTTGTGTGATTGGTCATCCCCGTAGGATTACATGTCGTCTTATTGGCCGCTAACGGCAAGAGATGACTGTCTCGAAGAGGGGTCTTCCACACGTACAGATGATGCTGTTAATAACCAGCAGAAGCAGTTCTTGACAAGAGGTCAACATTTGCGGAACAGAGCTCTTTATTTTCTGTATTTCTTTATTGAGGATGATTCAACTGTGTGGAATCAACCACACCAGCAGAGACTTCCACATCATCTGACAGGCCAGAATCCCATCTCAGCAGGTCACTGTGAGCGGTTGAGATCACTGGCTCCTTAATGAATTAGATGTTCAAGGTGCTGTGAAGCGTTTACTCGGTGCTCTGGAGAATTGCCGCCTCTACCTTGTGATTTGTCTTTTTTTCCTTCTCTTCTCTTTTCTTGACTTGACTCACACTTCAAACTCTTGTCTACAAAAACTCTCTCACGCACTCTCTCACACACACACACACCCAGCAGAGAGATGGTTAATGTTGATGATATGGTAATGTCATCAGCTCGTTTGGAAATACAAAAAGGGAATGTACAAGTAGCTTGAGCACCACTTTCTGTGCAAGTTTTAATGCATTTTTTTTGTTGCAGTGGGTTAGGATTTTTCAACTATGTGTTTTCAAAGATGCACCATCCGTGGGCCTCTGCCCCAACTGGGAAGTTTTATAATCAGCTGGCAGAACACATAAACTGAGTTAGGTACAAACTGGCGTCGGAGCCAAAAACCTACAGGGCTTTTGCATTAACGGGATTAGTGAACACTGCTCTAACTATCAAGGGACCAGTAGATATGGATTTAATAATACTTTTTTTGCTTATACTAGATACCAACTATGTTTCAAATCAATTTGAACTTTCTCTTGTGTGCCAGCTTTTTTTAGCTGGAGACTTTTGACTGGAGATGTTTTGCTATCTACACTCCAGACAGCCAGTATATTAAATGCAGTATTTCATAGTTTTTACTCCAGTACACCAAACTACAAGACAGTTTCACATTGAGATTTCTAACTAAAATGTGATGTTTTTCCATAGGTATTTTGTCTGTATTTAAGACACTGCTGATTTTAAGCTATATGTTTCAAGTTTTTGTGTGTGCACCTGTTTTAATTTGGCTGACAAATTGGAAACGTGGATTATTTTCTCCCCTGCTGCATCCTTGCTTATCTTATTAGTAACTGGCAAAGCCTCCCTTGTCTCAGAATAATATTGCTAGAGCAATCCCAAAGTACTTTAGTAGGAAGTGGGGTAATTACATTACAACACGAGGTTATTCGCACTGATCTGACGTTGCATAAAGGATGGCTATGATGAGAGTAAACAGATTGTTTGAATCCCTTCAGAGAAACGGCTCGGTTCGACTGGAAGCGAAGCTGATGTTCGTTTGACCTAGCCCCAAGTGTGGTGTGTCCTCAACAAATTGTTTGCTAAAGCTACTTACCGAGTCAACTCTGTCACAGATTTACTGTTTTTGCCTTCAGATGCGTTCTATTAGAACATGTGTGTGTGGGTGTGTGTGTGTGTGGGGGTAAGTGTGTGTGTGCGTGCGTGCGTGCACTAGCATGCATGCACAGCTGAGGTCTCTCATCTTGCCTGGGAGCAGGCAGCCCTTGTGTGTTGTGCTTATCGAATCGAAGCTGTGAGACAAACGCGAGTGTCTGCACACTGCGTTTCCAGCGTCCCATATCTACAGCACCTTCCACTCACAGCATCTGCACCACATCTGTCCCCCCAGCCTCGAGAGGTCCTGGGGCTGGGTGACTGAGGGGGGGAGGGGGACCCCCCTGCCAGACACGCTAGCCCAGTGCCAGCCCCATCTGCCTGCCTGCATGATGCTCATCACACCATGCGCCCTTCCAGACGACCTCTCTGAAGCAGAGGACACCAGGAAGGGGATGTGGGCAAGGAGAAGCTACGATGCTTTCTCAAAGGACTTTAGGAAGTTGTTGTTGTCCGTACAAAGCTACAATGATTTTTGAGAGGCCACTGCGAGGTTGACGTGGTCTAGGAGAAGCTACAGAGCTTCTGGGATTATGTGTTTTACCTCCGTAGAGGATAAAAGGGGGATTGGGTGTGTAGTGGGCTTGTTTAGTCATATTTCAGAGATTATTTCCCTTCTGATTTGTCAGGTTCAGAATTATGTTTTTCCAACAACCCAGAATGTTGTTACTGGGCAAGTATGAAGTATATTTAACAGGTACCAGAATCATATTTTATAGAAGTCTATTATGTGACACCTTAAATGATTTATTACATTTCGATTTCCCTTATTCTATCCAACTTGCAAGCTTAATCATGTAGCTTTATATTTATAGCAAGCGGGATGTGTGTGGAAGTGATGGCAGGGGCAGACAAGGTTGGCATCCTGCCTGAAGGATCAAGGGTCTCAAGCACTCCTCCAAGACTAACTACACACACACACACACACACACACACACCCACACCCACACCCACACACACCCACACACACACACACACACACACACACACACACACACACACACACACACACACACACACACACACACACACACACACACACACACACACACACACACACACACTAACAGACACAAAGACAGAAATCAAATTCATTTCACAAACAAGCACAGACAGAGTGGCACATTGAAATGAATTAAGTATGTATTCGCTGTTCTTTGACAAGTAGTCTATTTACAGTGAAGACATTATTTTCAAAATATTTTGTACGTTTTCACAGTAAGATGGTGTTTGCTCATCATAATTTTCTTGAATCTTTTGTAGTTAAAGTTGTCAACACAACAGTGTGTAGTACAGAACCTGCTGTGTATTGTACAAAATGTATTCTATACACAAGTGCAGAGTAATTTAACATAAAATATCTGAGCACAGTAATCATGAACTAGTTACTCAGAAAAAGATAGGAAAAAAAACATACATACATTATGAAGAGCACAGTTTTAAAAACTGAATAATTCATTTTAAGTTTTTTGTTTGTTTACTTCACCAGGTCAAATGTTACACCACAAGCAGCTTTTAAGCTCCTCTTTTAGGCTGTTAAGTTTGTAATGTTGTGATGTCCTCCAGGTGACGTCAGTCCTCGGGTCACGTGCAGGCAGGCTCATAAGAAAAGACTTCCTGCTAAAATAGCTGTCATTATGCCTGGGATAGGCTATTTGTTCAAAATCCAATCTTGACATCTGCTGCCTTAAAGCAGCCTTCAAGGACAGCGGGAACGAGGCCAACTTCAGAAGTGAGCGTTTGACGTTGGAACTGAACTTGTCGTCAGTTTGCAGGTTTTTCGAGCAACGTTAATCATAGAGGAAGAAATTGTCAAGCGTGCCCGGCGATCTTTCGGAGAAGGGAGAGGGGACAGGGGTTAACAGTCAACTAACACTATGAAGAGTAGTCCACCTTTGTTGCGTTTTTCAAAGACTATTGTAGTCCTTGTTGTCGTGGTTAATAACAGTCTGCTTAGACAGCAAGCTGAGTGTTGCTAACGCAGGCAGGGTGTGATACCTGCAGATGAAAAGGAAAAAAGTTCACGCGACATCACCTTCACCAAGTTTGAGAGGAAATTCAAAGGATAATTATTTTTCTCACGAGGTGTAAATTGTGAAACGGGGTGAGAGAATAAGTGAGCATTCTTGGGTTGAAACGAAAGTGACAAAAGTGGATCTTTGAAAAGCCCCTTGTGGATGGTTTATTATCAGCCACCTTGAGAAACAGAATCAAATCAAAGGCGCTCTGGTGAATACCAATAGTGAAGCTTCGGCATGCTTTCAACTTTGTGGTCCCCCAACAACACGTAATAAACCATCTGTCAAGAACCTATGTGTTGACACGCAAGAACTACTAAACATCTATGCTTCCAGTAGAACATATGCGTGTGCTTGTATACAGTAAGGATTCCTCATTATGCTTACTGTACATGTTTCTACCACATGGCTCTTTACCATATTCCCTTGAGGGTCTAGAGAGGCACTTCAGAGGCTATCACTGGCCATTAATGCTCTCTCTCTCTCTCTCTCTCTCTCTCTCTCTCTCTCTCTCTCTCTCTCTCTCTCTCTCTCTGTCCCTCTCTCTCTCTTTCTCTCTCTCTCTCTCTCTCTCTCTCTCTCTCTCTCTGTCTATCTCTGTCTCTATTGTTCTCTGTCTGGCATCCCACTGTCTCTCTCTCTTTCTCTCCCTCTCTCTCTCCCTCTCTTTCGCTCTGTCTTTCACTCTGTCTCTCTCTCTCTTTCTCTCCCTCTCTCTCTGTCTCTCTCTCTCTGTCCCTCTCTCTCTCTCTCTCTCTCTCTCTCTCTCTCTCTCTGTCTCTCTCTCTCCCTCTTTGTCTCTCTCTCTCCCTCTCTCTCTCTCTCTTTCTGTCTCTCTCTGTCTCTCTCCCTCTCTCCCTGTCTCTCTCTCCGTCTCTCTCTCTGTCTCTTTCACTCTTAATATTTATTGATGAGACAACAACCTCTTGGTCTGCTACAACGAGATGACTCCTATTTGCTGACACATGGGTATCATTCAGCTATCCCACAGTCCAAGGTCATTCATGGAAGCCATCAAAGAACACAATATCTACTCTACATATTGCTGCAACTGCACTTCTGGCTAGTGCACCAATTCTCTCTCAAATATCTAAAAGCATGTAAAAACACAACTTTAATTTGAATCAAGACTTAAAAAAAACGGATAAATCGGCCTTATCTACAAAACCCAAGTAATTTTTTGGACCAATAATCAACGTGCTGCAAAGAAAGTTGTCAGTTTGCTGCCTAACGACTTCACGTCGAGAGAAACGAGCGAATCCCATTTTAGCCCAATCAGACGATCCTTTTATTTTCAGCTGTCAGGATGCATTTGGTGCCGTGTGACCACTGGCTACGCTGTGACAGGGTTCTACGCAGCGAGGCTCTCTGATTGGCGGAGCTTGCACTCCTTCAGGGTGGTGATGTCATCGGTGCCTAAAAAAAGGAACATGGACTCTTGGGCAAAGTCGAGCAGGGTTAGGGCTGGGGTGAGCTGATGTTGTGTGGTTGTAGTGAGGCCTGACCTTGAACTCCACGGACTGAAGTAGGACTATTACGATTCATAAATGTTTGTTCATGGATATGAGCCAAATAGTTTTTGTTCGGCACAAGGAAAATGTACAATGTGTGGGAGTTTTTAGTCATCCTTAATTTAGTGTGTCAAGAAGCGACCTGACTCAGAAAGGTCAAACCTGAACACTCCTGGCAAAGTTTGCAAATAAACAACTTTTCATGCTCATTAGAATGTGCATATATAGAATGTGCATATATAGAATGTGAATATATTGTATGGCGGAATGCAATCTGAGCTGTTTACAGTGAGGCAATTGGTATGCAGAGTTCACAAATCTCTCACTTCAGAAATTGCACTTCCAAATTGGAGTACGTGGATTTTAATTTTTCTCCCCTCCCCCACCCCCTCATCTCCAGCAATCATATTCTTGGGGAAGCTAGCCTTGTCCATTAACAGTCCTCTTCCAAGGAAAAATACAGTATGTTATTCAATTGGATGAAGATCTGTGAAATCATATCAACTATTCATATTCACAACCCTGCTATGGCATTTTGGCATACTGCAGATGATGTATTTAGAAATCATGCATCGCTTCTAGAACAATGGAAAAACTATCTTTCCTTCCACTTTCATGGTCTCCTAGAGAATTAAGTGTAGATGACCGTAGAGTTACTGGTTCTGTACTGGTGTGTATTATAAATTGCACAAAATATTCTAGCTTTTCTGATGGGTCTTTACATTGTGCCACAGTTATTCATAAATATGAAATGGTATAGTAAGTAATTCCTGATAATTTCACGACAGAAAACAGCACTAATAAGTCACAGACCATGTTATTGTAACTGTGGCTGTCCGAGCAATATTTCCTGATGTTAGACATTCCTTTTTTAACATCTGTTGACATCTATGTTCTAAGTAGATTGAAATGTCAGCTATAATGGAAAATACCTCGATCTAACGGTTCCACGGTTATCCCTAGCCCTCATATTCCAAACATTTTACATTTACATTTAGTCATTTAGCAGACGCTCTTATCCAGAGCGACTTACAGTAAGTACAGGGACATTCCCCCGAGGCAAGTAGGGTGAAGTGCCTTGCCCAAGGACACAACGTCAGTTGGCATGACCGGGAATCGAACTGGCAACCTTCGGATTACTAGCCCGATTCCCTCACCGCTCAGCCCCCTGACTCCAAACACAAGCCTGGTTTATTTATTTTTAATATCACCTGTGAATATTTGGACTACACTTGTGAACGGCTTTGTGTGTGTGCGTGTGTGTGGTAGAATCTATTCCTTACGTCACCAGAGGCCTTCATGAATGAAGTAAACCTGTTAACCTCAGGAACACTGCTGGGTAATGCGTCCAGCTGTTCACTAGTGCTGACTACTCATTCACAGGTGATATTTAAAGTCACATGTTCCAGCGTGACACTTGTATGTGAGATGGGACGATGTTTGTATCGAGGGACCCTCAGCTCTGGTGCTTACAGGGAGCATGGGCAGGGTAGGAGAGCTATTGCAGAACGGCTTCTTTTTGTCGTTGTTGTCATTCTCAAGCACTGCAACAGTGACATGCAAGGCCGTGAAATGCCTGTGGGCATGTGTGTATAATGATGTGTTGATATATTCATTAATGTTGTTGTCTTCCTTTTGGGGTGAAAAATGTTTTTCCCAGAGTATGAAAGGTTTCTGGAACAAGCCAAATGACTATGCAACTAGATTACATTCAGATTAATTCTATAACGGGTGCAATCCTTTAACCAGTGATTCTTCTGGATGCAGTCAGATGCTCATTTCCTAGAGCCTCTGGTGTCTCTTCAGATGACACAGTCCGCTGCTCTGTGCTGAAGCTGTGTTGTGACTTGGTTGTGGTAAAGGGAAGAGAAGCTGTTAGCGTCGGTTAATCCTGTAACCGTGAATCATCAAAACGACCGTGGTATGCACTGCAAAAATACCCTATCGAATCTAAGTGAATAAATATTAATTATGAGATTGATTATGCTTCAAACAAGGACATTTGGTTACCAGTGCAGGATAATAGTAGCATTTCTTAAAACAATGTGTCGTTTACATAAACTTGATTTAAAATCTAGAAACAAGATTAGATTTATATGTAGAGTTTTTGCAGCGTGGCTTCAGTTCAGTTTGTTTGTGTTGTCGAGGGTGACGACAAAGATCTGCGACAGATCTCCATGTGAGATCAGCTTTGAGGTTTGCAGTCATAAAAGGGATAGCTCAAGATAACTTTGTGGAATATTTCCTTGTGTTGTCAAGGGAGCACTGTGACTGTTACCAATTCATCGCAATATCAAGCCTTTCATTGCACGCTATTCAATGAATTATTGTGGGTTCTATACCTCAGTTTGAAAGTATTTTGTGCTTGAATGCCCTTGATACTTTCATTATGAGACTCTAGAACGAGTTAGTGGCTGGGAAACTGTAAAAGCTCAAAAAGTAAAGAGTTTCACAACGGGGGGGAAGGTGCATGGACTGAGTCAGGTGCAGAAGAAAGAAGGGTCTGTCAGGAGCTGTGCTCCAGCACAGTATGTCTGTCAGGAGCTGTGCTCCAACGGAACCTGTCTGTCAGGAGCTGTGCTCCAACGGAACCTGTCTGTCAGCAGATGGTCAATTCTGTGGATTTGTGTCACAACACTCCAGCATGTCAAGACCAAAGTGATGTCTGATCCCGTAATTACATACCTTTTCCCCCTGGCTCTGTCAAATGATACCGCATTATCCAGCAGGGATAACAACCTCAGCATGGGTGAACTTGGATGACCTTGTCAAAGGGCCACGCCTACATACGAACCTAAAGTCACCTCTGAACCAGGTCTGTACCCCTGTGTCAGGGGTACAGACCGATTCATCATGTTTAACCCTTGTGTTCTCTTCGGGTCATTCTGACCCGTCAGTCATAGTTACCCACCGTCGTATTGCGACAACTTTACTGCATACAAAAACAAAGTGAAGCATTTTCTTTTAACCGTCGGGCTGTCTCAGACCCTCCACATTGCGAAGGTTAAAATAAAATTATTTTTATTTGTTTTTTGTTGGGTAAAATTGGGTAAACACAATGATGGTTTGTTATGAACCTTTGGGTCATGTGACCCGAAGGCAACACAAGGGTTAACTTCAGCACAGCAGAGCATCCTTTGTAGCTGAGGTCCTCAGCATCTGTGGCACACAGCCAAGTGCTAAAACTGAAGTCAGAGATGCATCTGGAAGCTTTTAATGTCAAGCGTATTTTGATATCAACACATAACGGCCAGAGCTGACTGTAACCTTGTCAGTAAAAGCTGCTTTTGTTCCAAGGCGACTAGCATAAAACTATATTACAATTACAGCCATCAAAATAACATTCTCTTCAGTAACCTCCCTACGGAGCTCTACTAAAAACCCATGACAACACATCATTTTTAGGACCCAGTATAATTTAACTATTCAAGACGCTACAACCTCAATATGCTTTGTCAAGGAGATTTCGGTTCGCGTGCATAAAAGTCCCTGGGAATGGCTGTCATGCAAAACCCGACTGACCTTGTCACAAACTGCTGCAGTTTCTGACACCCCTTCAGTGTCTCAGGAGAGAGCACAGCCCTTGGTGTGCGAGGGTGTGAATAGTCCTGACTTTCAGTGTCAAGTGAGAGAGCACTCCAGCTGAAGGAAGTCAATAGCGAAGCGACACAGAAGTGGAGATGGAGGCTGAGAGGAGGGAGCCAGGTCAGGGATACGACGACACCAGGAGAACGGCTTCGTTAATATTCGGGCTTCGAACACGACCTCGTTTCAACTATCTGGCTGTTCCTGACTCAGATTCGTTATGATTCATTTTTTCTGTGTTATACCCTGTATGCTGTTGGACTGCACATGTTGCTCTAATAGTAGCTCATGTTGTTTTATGGCAACAAAGTTTATTATAGGTTTAGATAGTTTCCTATCGAAAGAAGCAACACCAACCATTTTTATGTGGTTGGTCTTGTGTTGTATTTACATTTACATTTAGTCATTTAGCAGACGCTCTTATCCAGAGCGACTTACAGTAAGTACAGGGACATTCCCCCCGAGGCAAGTAGGGTGAAGTGCCTTGCCCAAGGACACAACGTCATTTGGCACGGCTGGGAATCGAACTGGTAACCTTCAGATTACTAGCCCGACTCCCTCACCGCTCAGCCATCTGACTCCCTCCATCTGACTCCCTCTCTGACTATTTGTGTAAGTGTGTATTTGTATCGTCCTTGGATGAGGGCGAGCCTCAGTAGAAATGGTTTTCAATGTGAACTGTGTCTGCTACTGCAAGGCTCAGAGCCCCATACTGGGAGTGTGACTAGGAGAAAGGTCTAGAACCTCTGTGCACCAGCTGCACACTGGGAGTCTGATGCTGCAGTCGTAGCGAGATCTCAAGATGATTTATGCTGAGGGAGTCACGGGAAGGGGTGCATATGTCGTGTGTGTGTGTGTGTGTGTCGTGAGCATGTGTTTGTGTGTGTGTGTGTGTGTGTGGATTCCATGGATGTGAGTGAGGTTCTACTCGAGGTACCAGTGGGAGATGTAGTGAATTACTCAAGGGGCTGTGAACCAATTTAACAGGTTACATAATATGACTCCAGGGAAATCAGCACTGTCAGACACTATGTAACAGATATTAAAGTGGATACATATGCAAGTGGAAGAAATACAGCCAAGACTGACTTTATGGAAATTAATGGCCAGTTGGAAATGTATATCTGGGCACATTCTTATTAAAATAAAAGTAAAAATTCCTGAAGTGGGAGCAGTCAATAGAATCTGTTTTCCCAATCCAATGACTATTTAGATCATATTTTCCCCAAGACAACCTAAAGAATTAGGGCACTCAATTGTGAACTTTCCCTGAAAATGAAAGTTTCAATTGGTCTACATGGCTATCCATACCTAGTCACTTTACAGCATAAACTAGAAATGCAAAACATTGCTGTGGGAAATAACACGACTTACACAGCCTGTCAAACAGAACAGTTCAGTCTCTGAATTTTTTTTCAGTTTTTGCTTTCTGTGAGAAACAGCACTGATTCATCCACCCTCTTTGCTCTCAACTAAAACATGCTACGCTGACGACACGCAGCTGTACCTGTCGTTCCCCCCGACAGATCCGGGGATCTCAGCTAGGATTGAGGCCTGCCTCACAGACATCTCCGCCTGGATGACCGAGCACCACCTCCAGCTGAACCTCGCCAAAACAGAACTTCTCATCATCCCGGCTAAACCCTCCATCTCCCACGATCTCTCAATCACCCTGGGATCTGCGACGGTGACCCCTTCATCCTCTGCCAGGAACCTTGGGGTTACCATGGACGACGAGCTCTCCCTCACGGCCCACATTGTTGCGGTCTCCCGGTCGTGTAGATTCACCCTCTACAACATCCGGAAGATCAGGAGGTACCTGTCTGAGCACTCCACCCAGCTGCTAGTCCAAGTTGGACTATTGCAACTCGCTGCTCGCTGGTCTCCCAGCATGTGCAACCCGCCCTCTTCAGAGGATTCAGAACGCAGCGGCCCGCCTGGTCTACAATCTACCCAGACGCTCCCATGTTACCCCGCTCCTCATCTCTCTCCACTGGCTACCTATCATGGCCCGTATCAGATTCAAGACCCTGGTATTGACCTTCCGAGCAGTGAACGGGACTGCACCCATCTACATCAAGTCTCTCCTGCAGCCCTACACCCCCACCCGTCACCTACGGTCTTCTTCAGACAACCGCCTGGTGGTCCCACCGCTCAAGACCGCCCGGTCCCAACACAAGCTCTTCTCCTGTCTGGCCCCCCAGTGGTGGAATCAACTCCCCACTTCCATCAGAGACACTGACTGTCTCTCCACCTTCAAGAAAAGGCTCAAGACGCACTTGTTCCGGGAGTACAACGGTACTTAGGAATGGTTCGCTTGACCCGATGTTAGTTTCCTCAAGGATCACAATGACTCGCTTAGAGACTTGTTGCTCTTGTGGTTAGTGGTAACTGACTTACATTTTTGTACTCGCTGTGATATATTGTTTTATTATTGTTGCTTGTTTTTTTTCCACAGGTACACTTGCACTTATAGCAGCTCATGTTGTTTAATTGTAACTTGTTTAACTACATGCTCTTATGGTTCTTCCCTTTGGCACTTATTTTGGTTGTTCACAACGTGTGCTTCATGTTTTGGCTACTCGCAATGTTTTGTGGCTATCTCGTTGTTATGATCAGTGACCTATGCACTTTGTAAAGCTCTCTCTTGGAAGTCGCTTTGGATAAAAGCGTCTGCTAAATGAATAAATGTAAATGTAAAACATCTTTCTTCTGACAATCCCATTTCTTCAGCTGCCTCCTTTCCCCCAGAAAAGTCTTCCCGAAAAACAAGATTTTTACATTCTCAAATACCTCTCACCAAACACTTACCTCACACACTGGATAATTCAAGTTCTATTTACAACTAATATCAAGATGTGCCTTTTCGTCATAGACACAATGGACCGTAATCCGGTAATCAGATTAGTTTGACCCCCTCCTGGTTCCTCTGTAGACAGGCATTGTCCAGCTGCAAATGCTGTAGTCTCTTGACGTAATGAAAAACCTTTGTGAACAGAAAGTAATACGATTGTCAATGCTTTTTGGATAAAGTAAGTGGAATTACATGTATTAGCTACTTGCATTGGATGTAGCAAACAACTGTGGCCTGGCATGTTTTGGTCTGGCCCCGTGTCCGTGTCTGCTGGGCTGGGGGCAGCTGGGCGGCGGGGCTGGGGGCAGCCAGGGGGGGTCTTTATGTCCTCTGAGAGGCGCCCAGCATGAACCCAGATTACAGCCACTAATTAAACAGCAGGCCAGCGTGCTGGCTGTAGCAGACCTGTGTTTCCAGACCCTCAGCCAGGACCTCCACGCAGGTGAGGCAGCACGATCTGCTGTGCGGAGGCTCATGAACACACAGACTATAAGAGGTGTGGGTGTGGATGGAGGTGGGTTCAACCAGCAATCTCTCCAGCAAACACGAACATCTACCATCGTCGAGGAATCGGAAGGGATGTTTGGACAGGTTAAACTGTTGATTCAGATCTGTTGCAGCGTCTTGGTTAGACTACTAGGTTTCTGACAGGAGAGATTAAAGGGATGTGCCATAACCTCATATCTTGGTTGCCACATCTACTGTATACATTTTACATAAACCTGAAGAGACATTTGCAGGCGGTAGATTACTTGGTGATGTCAGAACCTCACCATTTCAAGATGAATCACAACAGAAGTGGGCATTGTGTTAGAGCTGTCCCTTCCATCGCTAGCCTTATGTTTTCAGGGAAAAATGTCCCAGTATTACATAATACTGCAGTTGTCACATACAGTAAATGTAATGGGAGGTAGCCTAATACAAGCTTGTGTCTGCAGCGTGTTTTCAACACTGTAACCGTGTAAATATGGAAATAAACAAGGCAAATTGTGGACACAATACCTAAAAGTGTGTGTGTGTGTGTGTGTGGGAGGGCTAATGGAAGGGAGGTGAGCATTTGTAGTACTCAAACAGAAGCAGTTTTAAAGGGGTGGCATGCCAGCACTATCTTGCCCCAATGTGTCAGAATAAACTACTGTTGCTTTCCACCTATACAGGAAGGATGACATGAGTAACTAGGTGGCATGAGTAACGGAGTCAGGTGGCTGAGCGGTGAGGGAATCGGGCTAGTAATCAGAAGGTTGCTGGTTCGATCCCCGGCTCTGCCACATGACGTTGTGTGCTTGGGCAAGGAACTTCACCCTACTTGCCTCGGGGGAATGTCCCTGTACTTACTGTAAGTCGCTCTGGATAAGAGTGTCTGCTAAATGACTAAATGTAAATGTAAACTACTTTAATACTGCATGGATTACTGTCCTCTCCATAAAGTTGGGTAAAGACACCCCTTTGACTGTCCTCTGTAAAGTTGGTACATTCACAGGTTTTGTTGCTGGTGATGTTTCTGATTGGCTGGTAGGTGACATTTAACTCTGTATAAGTCGAGACAACCATCAACTTGGCTCCCCATCAACTTCCCTTCGTATGCCTGCGCCCCGTTCATGTACAGGCCGAGTGATCCCTTTCTTCTCAGCGTGAGAAACACAAGCTGTTGCGTGAGAAATGAGTGAAATGAGTGAATCTCACGGCGAATGCGTGAGACTTGAGAGCCTCGCATGTCTCCCCTCTTGACGCCATGACTCAAATCCACAAGCCCTTGAGAAGGAAGAACACTGCGATCCACAATTAAATATTGCGTCAGCGAAGTCACGGAACCGCAGAGTCAATCTTTTAGTGGTGGAAATCTCATAAGGCATCACAGATGGTCATGCTGTGCCGCCGCTAAATCAGGGGAGCAGGTATTATTTACTGAACAGTCTGGTGACAGCTGGGGGCTGCACGTGTTTAGGCTGGCAAGACGACTCTCCTGCTTCTTACCTGACTTGAAGCACTCATCCTGGTCGGGGAAAATAGGCGATGTGTTGTAGTGGGAAATTGAAGCGCCCATCCTTAAAGCCAAGCTTTCTTTTCTCGTAGTTTGTCATAATATTGACGTTGGGATGACTTATTTTGTAGGCGATGGGTATTTATTCGTCGTTTGTTTTCGTTTCCGTATACAGGCGATAGCATCGCTCAACATGTACTCCCACATCAGTTAGTATTTTACTGTTTTACTGTTACATGTAAAAAAATATATAGGCTATATAATATTATGATTTGATGATGGGGTATTATGATTTAAATCAATGAAACATTTATCCAAACTGTAAAGAGATCCTAACGGCTGAGGGGCTCAGTGCTAGTGGAAACTTGATTACATCTCTGCATGGCTTGTCTCTACGCAAGTCTGACGCCTTTAGTCTCTTATCGTTGGCTACGAGGCGCATGCGAGGTCACCATGCTGGGTGGTCGAGTAAGAGGCTTGACAGAATCCATTATGAAGTCACTCAAATGCAGAAAACTCCTGATCCGTACGATGGACTCAGACAACCACGAGATGAGAGCAGGAGATTCTCAGAGGGCAGAATTTAACTGGTTTGGCAAGATATGTCTTATCGGCTGACATTGCAACTTTTGAGGCGATGGAAGACCTTCCAGCTGTCTCAATGTTTGAAGTAAATATTAACACTAGAACTAGGCAAATGTAATATGAATCTATCCATGACTGTTATCACTTAACTTGCTATACAGTGCTATTACTTTTAATTCAAGCATTTGACCATTTGCACTGTTAAATCGTGGTCTTCTGCTCTGTTCTATGTTTTGGTCTCTCCTGGTAAAACCATCCATTCTGGGTATTGACTGTTTTTGTCATTTTTAATTATTGTGTTCCAATACAAAGGTTTCGACTTCCCATGGTGACAGGGGGAGATAGCCACCAGACGCTTGGAGATTGACAAATTGATTTGCAGAAAAGTCTGCAGAAAGGTCAGAATGAGCTATAGGCATGTTTTCCACACAAAAGTTTAATGGCTTGAGATATTGCAGTATTCAATATTAGCTATTTTCATCATCTTAAACTCTGTGAGAACATAATGTAGTCATTATGTTAAGATACATTTATAGATCTGTGACACCTCTTAAAAAAGTTATGTTTCGAGTAACTACTGATTTCAGCCTTCTCGTTTAGTAAGAAAAATGCTTTCTTCAAAGGTTTCTAACCACTAGGGCCAAAAAGAGCTGGGATTTACAACCAAATAATCGAAATGCTTTTGCTAATAAAAATGTTTGTTTGCAGTATAATTTAGAATGTATAGGCTACCGAACACAACTATAATTCCTCCTGTGTGAGATACTTTCTTCCTATTTACATTTAGTCATTTAGCAGACGCTCTTATCCAGAGCGACTTACAGTAAGTACAGGGACATTCCCCCGAGGCAAATAGGGTGAAGTGCCTTGCCCAAGGACACAACGTCATTTTGCACGGCCGGGAATCGACCCAGCAACATTCTGATTACTAGCCCGATTCCCTAACCGCTCAGCCACCTGACTCCCAACATGTAGATGTCTCCTCCAGCCTCCATCCTAGTGATCCCAAACTAGCTGCGTTTTCAGACTGATTACACTTCAAAATCCCCCTTCAACTGCCTTCTGATGACGGAAACAGGGATCTGAGGTGCGACGCCACCGTCAGCTTAAGTGACGTGGACCACCAGTGAACTGGGGTTTACATTTACATTTAGTCATTTAGCAGACACTCTTATCCAGAGCGACTTACAGTAAGTACAGGGACATTCCCCCCGAGGCAAGTAGGGTGAAGTGCCTTGCCCAAGGACACAACGTCATTTTGCACGGCCGGGAATCGAACCAACAACCTTCTGATTAATAACCGGATACCCTAACCGCTCAGCCATCTGACCCCCAGGTTTCTCTAAGCTCCTCAACTACAGATTCCGAGTCGACAATTGACATTCCATTTCTTTCTTGGACGTTAAAAGCACTTGAACCGAGCTCGTCGTGAGAATATAAATGAATGGACGATTCAGCTTCTTGCAGGGCTGCACTTTCAAATCTGATGTTGCGATTGAGTCATACATTATTAATGGTATTAATATTCTATACACATTGAATGGATCTATTAAATTGCATGGAGGGGCCTATTGAACCATGGCTCTCAGATTTTAATAAATGTATTGGCCGTGGATGCCTTCTGTTTATTGAAGATGAAGCTCTGTTTAATTAGCCTGGTTCTTGCGCCTGTGCCCTTAATACACATCACACATTTTGTTCAAGCTTCTGGCTGGTACCAAAACCCTACTTCTCATTTCTCATGGAAAACCATCTTTAACGACTGGACGTATATTTCAAACAGGTCAGGATTAAAATGATTTTAAATACGAAACTATCATAGAAATACTGTAATTGCTTTTTTCTTCTATAACTGAACAATACGAATGAAAATTATCATTGTGGCCTATTTTTCTTTTATTCTTTATGTAGGATTTCATGTATTTGATGAATTTTATGAATAATAATTGGGCTTTCATTTGGTTTCCAACGACATTCAGTAGATAATACCCCTAGTCATCCAATTACGCATAGTATAAAACAATAATTATAACTATCATCTGGTTATCCAATACCTTTGAACACGTTCTTGCACAAAAACTGTATACAGTTCAAAGTTTAAGATTTAGATAAGATTATTGTAATAATTTACATCCTGGAGTTTAACTAACTGTGAATCTGTTTCTTCCCTGAAGCTACAGGGGGTGAATCGGTGAGATTGCACAACGCAAGACCCTTTATCACATCAGAGAGGAGACACCTGCAAAAGTGCACGGTCGGGAGTAAAAAATAATAAAAGTATATCCCAGGTCTGAGATAAAGAAATGAAATATTAACTTGTATGATGACATGATAATGTCCTCACCAGCCTTTGAGGGTCCAATCTAAGACAGCCGAATGGAATCACTTAGGAGAGATGTCTATTACTCACTGCTTTGCAAACTTCATTATATTTACTGTCAGTACTGATACAAAGGGCTGCCACCACTTCCCTTCCAGAGGTTTATCCAGCCATGGGGTTGATTAACCCTCCGGAGGAATCGCCGAGGAGACTGAGAACAGCCTTCAGTCGAGGAGTTGATTTCGTTTAAGACTTCTGATCCTCTGACGGTGAATCACAAGGCCATTTACCTTCACGTAGCGATTGAAACAAGAAATTGCTTTGTGCGTCTGAGACCTTAGATTATCTTAATTGCATCTCATCAAAGTGTGTTTTGGATACGTAAGGGACACAGAGGTGCGGAGACTCTCGGGTCGCAGTGGTGGTTGTTGGATTTCCCTTGATCGAGTCTTTTTCTTCTGCTAATCTTAGTCGCATCCTGGTTGGTTATGCAGAACCCGCATCCTCTGCTGGTCCATTCCACTAGACATTATTATTATTAACGTTTCGTTTAAGACGAAATTAAGATGCGTTTGTAACATTGATTGGAGGCATAGGAACAGGTTTGCATCATAGAGATGCAATTAATGTGCCATTGTAATCGTTTTTTTCCCCTGATAACTTTAAAATAATTCTTCTTGATTTTGAAAAGCCTGTGATGTGTGTGAGGTGAATGTTGTTGCCTACCTGGAATGTAAATGGCATTTGCATTCCCTGAAAACATGGTGTGGAATGATCAATCATGCCTTAGAAGAATAAAGAACTCGGACACATGTGGGCAGTCTTAGTCAAGCTTGCAGTGCCTGCCTGTATAATTATCCACAAAACAATGAACTGACTGCAATCAGCAATAATTGCCGTAAAGATTGCAAGTTACTTCCAATTTCTGCCCCTTGCTGCAGAGAGGAGACAGGCTTGTGAATTTACATTTCTCAGAGTAGGTTTCCTAGATTGTGGCCTTTTCATAATTCAGTTTGGACGGAGAACGAGGATCTAATCAAGGACCCACACAGCTGTGTGGGGTCAGCTGGCTTCGTTTTGGGATGTTCAGCTAAAACATTCAGCCGCAGTCCACATTCTGCACATCCCAAGCGGGAAAGGCAGTACAGTTGATGTAGTTTGGATATATTGGATTATTCCATTCAAACAAAGCAATTTGAACAACCTTCATCCATGTATATTCACATAGGTGCATTCCTACACTAATTCACCTATACATTTAATGATTGTATAGTTCCCTGCTCTGATAATGGAATTGTGTTTCTGCTCACTCCATAAGGACTGCTCAGGTTCAAATCCCCCCTGTATTCTAGCAAACACAGCAACAGTGCTTATGTTAGGGATTCTGTAGCCTCTCTAAAGTACGACTCATGCTTCCTGCTGTTGACAGACACCAGACCCTGGATCGCCCCCAGCGAGCAGCCACGCAGCGAGGGAGCCAGGTCACTGAGATGCTGTCAGATAGGGGGACACGGGGTGAAGCTGGAGCAGGAGATAGTCATGTTTTAAACTTTGTGATCCGGACTTCACTTCCCTGCAGCATGTGAAAAACTGCCCGTTTCAGAACCATGTTCATTACTTTCCCCCTCGAGATAACAAAAATTATTGAGAGAGAACCTTAGAACAATCAGTATGCTGAGTCAATGTCTATGGGTCAATATTA
The DNA here is from genome assembly GCF_963692335.1 of Osmerus eperlanus. Classification (NCBI taxonomy): domain Eukaryota; kingdom Metazoa; phylum Chordata; class Actinopteri; order Osmeriformes; family Osmeridae; genus Osmerus; species Osmerus eperlanus. The sequence goes on along the minus strand of NC_085044.1, from coordinate 1,722,068 downwards.
GTGGAATTTGCAAATCCAAAACTTTATGCACACCAAAGTAGAATTCACACTTTGGAAAAACAAACTATTGCCGCAGATTTTTCTCTTGTGAAAAGTTTCACCTACTGCAGACCGTGATTGAGAAATTCGGCGTTGATTCGCAGAAAACTCTCTGGCTCACGGTAGCAGATGAGAACGGACTGGTCCTGCTGAATCCTTATTTTTTACGCTTCAGCACTCTGATTTAATTAAAAGGATTGATCGCGCAAAAACAGTATCTCACCTGCCTCTGCCTCTGGCGAGAGTCAATAGTCCACTGGAGAGTCAGACACATTCAAATAGAGGCGGCACCGAGCGATGCAGGCCTTAGGCATTCCACAGTTGTTACTGACAAACCACAGAGCTAGAAAGACACCCTTCTAACCACTGACAACAACACTTTGGCCAGCTTTCAAACCGTTTGTTCATGCTTTGAAGGAGTTGCCGTTGTTTGCGCTGATCTAAATTGGCTAATACAACTTTTGTGTGTGAATGTTTCATACGCTTTCACGAACAAGATGCTTTGTCCTTAATTGAGTAGCACTCCGTTTCTCTCAAGCACACTCCTTTAATTAACCACTCCTTCATTTCTATCTCACGCACGGATGGTAATTACCTTAATTTCTACCCATAAATTAATTACATTGCCAATTTCGCTGGCAAGGTACTACTCGATTTAATACAATTTCCCAGCATAGGATTGATGGAACCTGGAAGAAATGCCAGGCAGTGCTGTTTCCATACTCACCCCTGGAGGGGCAGGAGAGGAGAGGTGGGGGGAGGAGGTGGAAGGAAGGAAGGAAGGAAGGAGGGGGTAATAGGGAGGATGGGAGAGGATGGGGGGAAGAGAGAGGGAGGAGAAGAATGGGAGGGGGGATGAAGGAGGGGGATAGAGGAGGAGGGGGGGTAGGAGGAAGTGGGGAGGAGGGAGGGGGAAGGAGGGGGAAGGGAGACGCAAGTGGGAGGAAGGGAGTGGGAGTGGGGGTTGGCACAATTGCATTCTGGCTGTTGTCCGTGTCCAGGGTCTTGACTATGGTGCATGTTGTGGTGCTGGAAGAGAGGAGGTAAAACGACCATGAAGCGCATGAGGCTCAGGTGACTCGCCACATGCTCTCTCTCCCTGTCCGGATGACATTTGCCGTAGAGGTGGACCAAAACCACGACGGGGTTCTCCAGTTTACAGAAAGCTGCAGACACTCGAGGGATTACATTTGTTGGTGTTTTACGAAATGTAGAAAATGCACGTTCTTGTTCTCCTTTATTACTTGATTGTGTCGTGGCTTCAATCATGGTCTCAATGGGTTCCAGATGGAGAACTGCTGCCTAAAGCTATGTTTGATTTTAGAGCACACAGTTTAATCATTACACGTGAGGTTTATTAATTCAACTTGATTTGTGTGTTCAGTAATTGCTCATTTTAAGGTAGGTTATCTTTATCCGGCACTATAATAGATTATAGCTATAACAGATTATAACTATTCAGGGTAAAAACAATATGGTAATACTCCTCAAAGGTTATCAGAAGTGACTTCCCTGTTCCAACCCCTGGCATATTCACTACCAGACACATACTAGCGATGAACGAACCAATATCTCTGCCTGGTGTCTCTGCCATTTGTCTCTGAACAAATGATGTATTTTCTTCTATGGCAAGGCGCCCTTGGCAGTTAATCACCTCTTCCGTCAGTGAAAAGATGACTGAAATAAATCAATGATTAGTTCCATCAAATTATACAGTTCATCAGACCTTTTGGAAGGACAGGACACTGTCGTGAGTATTATGATTGAGTTACCCTATGTTGGTTACCTAAATCAAGTTATGTTTTCTTGAATTCTCATTCAAGTGTGCATAGCAGTGTACCTAAAGTAGGATGTGAAATAAGTCATGTAAAAGATAATTAAAAATCTTGGCTGAGCGACTTGGAGATTAAGGGCATTGTTCCTTGTTGCCAAGAGTCAGGGTATTTGCTGAATTCTAATTTACATGATGTTACAGTGACATCTGCTGGAAACAAATGTGGTTGATGCCGTGTCATGTGTTAGATTGACTGTACATTTTCGATACGTATAATGTTTTAGGGGAAGAAAAAAGATCTTCGTTGACCATGAGAGGCCAATGTCTGCAAATGAATTAAACCCAGTAGATGTTGTTTCCACTGCCTCTTTCTTCCTTATTGGTAAGAAAGTAAGGAAACACGTGGCGTCCTAAACAGCTAAGGGCGCCATTAGTCTCCAAAGAGTACTGTCAGATTGGAGTCACTTCTGTGCAGCATTTTAATCAGAATCATTTACACACAGGAAATCATTAAGGTGAATGAATTCCTTTCTGCCTTATTCAGAGAGGGCGAAGGCCAGTTTTGGGCGTTCCATCCAGCTTTTATTTTAAAGTCACTTTTGTTTCTCTCTTGCTTGATATTCATCTCTGTCATTTAGTATTCATTCACAAACTGAGACCCAGTTCTGGTTACAACCTCAGTAGTTTCTCAAAGACTTTGACAGAATTAGTTTATTAATACTATGAGGCCTCCGGAGAGAGTGTGTGTGTGTTATCAAGTGCTATTAAGACCTAATTAGGTTTAAATTGTTTCCTTAATGTTTGTCACCATTTGGAATACTAATGCTCTTGCCAAAACACTGTTGCGCAACACCTATGTCTCTCTAGAAATTCCGTCCTCGTTCTCGATTAGCCCTGAGTCATTACACAGGTCATCTAATGGAACAGAAAGATCACAGTAGATCGTTGTTTTGCGGTTCACTTTAGAATATTCAGAACTCCTGTTGATGCTCGCGGTAGACAAAGCAGTAAAATAAATGCACAGCTTCGAAAACAAATGGATTTAGCAACAGAAGCAGAGGGCCCTGTTTGCTTGCAGGATGGATCTTGGAATATGTTGCAGCATGTTGCTGCAGTATTCTTAGTCTCATTAAGTGCAATCTCTGACTGCTCGTGTTATCTGAATCTAATGTAGAAACAAAAACATCAGGACCTTAGGCAAAATGAAAAATAAATAAAAAGAGACTGTGTGCTATTTTACAGAAAACTTTCATCCTGCATATTTGTACTGCATCGATGTGGTGCTACTTGCATTCACACATTGTGTGAACATCAATTTAGTGGTGGTATTATTGCTAAAGTAGGCCCTACTCTTCAGAAAAAGGATATGGAAGACCCATCGTTTGTTTTGAAGCTAACATTAGCTATCTTGGTCACAGCCATCCAGTCTGAGCGCTCAGAAACTGTCAACAAATAAATCATTGACATCTCACATGGTTGTAATCCAGCGTCTAGACTGGAGAATAGGATTGGTGAGATGAGATATTGGATGTGTACAAGAAGATCAATCTTGCCAACGAAAAACACACCAGCCATCACGACAGTTTAAAATACAGTTATGTTTTTATAACTGTTGAAAGGAACAATGTTTCTAAAAGAATTGTGTCTGTAAATGTCAGTTGAAGTTGTTTACTTGGAGACTTGTTATCGGACTATACAGTTGTTTTTTTTAAGGTGAATCTACAATAAATATTAAATTATGGTTGTGAGTGAAGCCATGTAAAAGATTAATAATCTTGGTGTGCTTTTGTAGACGTAGTGTAGGCCTACACTTTTATTTCAACAAATATTTTGAACTGGGAGCTCCCACTAAAGCCACAAATAATGGTAAAGCGGAGCTGTGTGCAGTCTGGGAGATATAATAGTCTAGCTCTTTTCAACAAAGCAATTCATTTTTTCCCTCTTCCTCAGCCGAATCTTACCAGCTGAGCCTGCCTGTCAGAGATGGTATTTTGATTTTGGCTTCCCATTTCCACTTTATCACTGTTTGATAAGGTCACCGCACGTCGTCACCCACGGTAACCAACTCCATTTGCTGCAGCTCTGCAATGCTGTTATCAATATGAAATGTTGTCCAGATCAACACATCACTTACAGGAGAAAAACACCTGTGTTTACTGTTAAGAATTCAAGTCCCCCCCCCCCCCCCCCCCCACGGTTACAGACGGGGGGGGACGTGGGGGTCCCCCCCACGGACCCCTTCACTCCCAAATTTGATCCCCTTACTTTTTTCGCGAAACTAGAACAAGTGACAGAAACTCAGTATGTTGGTTAATCTTTGGTATAGGAATAAAATGGACATGTCAAATAGTTAGTATGGTCATGTTTTGTCCGTGTATTTTAGAGAGCAAAGAATGGTTCAACACCAAGGTTAAGGGTTAATCTCTATCGTCTATAAACGGATCACGTGGTGTGTTCCAACTCAAAACACGAAATGCAGGCACAATACCGCCATAAACAAATCAATTCCCTCATGCCTCGGAGATAGCGCCACTCACGTATCTCCTCATCTGACCTCCCATCTGGGAGATAATGCGATGGAAATCAGGGAGCCCAAGATTGCAGCCTTCCTCCTCTAATGAGGAACCCGACCCTCTGGAGCTTCACACCTATCATTTCCACGCACTTTCATCAGCCGGTAATGACAGTGTGGAAACAGCCCAGTTGTCTCAAAGGAAGCCCAGGTTAGATACAATCGCCCACTTTAGAATAAAACACATCACAGGGGGGTCATCTAACGCGGACAGGCAAGGGTATTAATCCGGTTATTTAGGTGGACTCTTGACAAGGAAATCAGAACATTAAGGGTTATTGAAGAAATTGAAGAGTATAGTGATGTAGAAAATACCGGAATAAACTTTTGTATGAATTGTTTGTCATTAGAAAGACATGGCACAATGTTTTTATTTTTATATATGCATCACTTGTTGGATGATTGCGCATTAGATAGAGATCTGATCTACTTATAAGTGTTATCGAGCCACCGAACGGCTTGCTAATTTTTTTTTCTGTGCTCAGGCATTGCGTAGTTCTGTATATTGGACTGTATTGCATCTCGACATTGTCTCGAAGGCTTGTTAGTACAGAAACTGTTAACATTTTAGTCAAGGAGAAAATACATCTACAAGGTATGACACAGCTTCACATAATGAACGTAATTTTCCTGTTTTTTTCTGCGTAGCCTACTTGCTTGGTCAAACAGTAGGCATATTAGAACAGCAAGCTAGCTTCAGTGCCTTACCTTAACTCTACTGCACATAAGAACAGATAGGAACTGTACTAACTTTCTCATAATGAAGTCTGTCAGTTTGTCGATACTTGGCAGAGTTGCTGACACAAATAAGATAGGTGGGTTCTTTGGTCAAAGTTTGGCCCGTATCATCACGTTTTCTGATGGTTAGCAGCTATTGTGCTTGTAGGTTGCAAGCTGTCTAGAGTCTCTTTGTCAATGCAGTATCAAGGTAGGCTTCTCCATCAGACAGGAGAAATATAGCGATGATTACAATAGGTTACCCAGGATGACTTGTGCACTCGTGTCAAAACAACCAAACTGCTGTCGCAGATCACGCAGACACGGCGGTGATGAACGTCCACCTGACGCGCTTATCTACAGGACGAGGTCGGCTCGTCTCTGACGACGGGCCCGCGGTCGCCTTCTGTGGAGGTCAAAACCCAGACATGTCGTAGTGTGTCTGCTAACAGGCTGTGGGTGTGGCATGACAGCAACACGGGATAGACATGACAGTCACACAGTCTGTGTGTGAATGGGGGGGTGGGGGACTTAGGAGACGGCTTATGAGACAGGGAGAGGGAGAGAGGGGGAGAGGGAGAGAGATAGGGGGAGGAAAAGGGAGAGGGGGAGAAAGGGGGAAGGAGATAGGGGGAGGGAGATTGAGGGAGGGAAAGAGAAAATGAGAGAGGGGAGATCTTGTCCTTTTTCCCTTGTGTCAACATTCATAGAGAGGATCAGAACTGCCAGCCCCATGTGAGGGGAAGACTAGACACCAGAACTGGAAAGCTTCGATAGGGATTTTTATATCTCTCAGGATGTATTTAATTTGACGCCTGCACAATCGTACAGTCACCCTTTTGCACGGGCCTTTACATAAATCATGCAATTCTTCGTGTGGAATCCGAACGCTGCAAATACGAATATCCTTCAGATTTACAACAGTGAATGCCAAGAGTACACTTCCAAGGTCATCCATTTTGTAATCATATGCCGTGGTGGTGATGAAGTGACCGCAGTAAAACCAAACCAGTCATGAAACCTTTTGTGTGCCATAAAAAAAAAAAAACACAAGTGTGTAAATATGTGTCGGGCTTGGCCAGTTGTTTAAACACTGTAATCCTTGAGAGATGTGGTGATCTTCCTGAGGCTTGGGCCTGTAATTAGTTCTGGGATTGGTCGTATAGAAACAACAAGCTTTGGGCCTTATTGAGAAACCAGGCATGGAGGGTGAAGTCATCTCAATCAGATAGATATGAAATGATCCCAAAGAAATAGTAGCTGATTCAAATCTAGTAAAAAGAGATTCATGGCTCACTAGATCCTGTCTGTATCCTAGACTCTTTACATTACACAAACATTTGATCTGATCAGGCAGTTATCTGTTTTCTTGACTGAACAACATTTTTCAAAGCATGATCTTGATACCTGACAATTCATTGATAAGATCCACAATGCGCCCTAACATAAACCAGGAAATTCAAGGCAACCTGCATATGTAACTGATCTGATTCCCCATGGCTACATTATGTACAGTAGTTGTAAATCACAACGCTGTGCTGTAATCACCAGTGTTTGTTGACAAGTAGCAGCACATATGTGCTGCACATATCGAGTCTATATTGTCTAAACTCCATGAGCCCTGGAAAGGAAATACTTCTGCTGCAATGAGAGCGTAGACCACTGGGGGGCATGACAGCACCATCGACTCTCTGAGAAGCCCAGTCCATGACCTATTTTCCAATTTTTTTTCTCAGCACAGGCATTTGTTGTTTGTCTTTGAAATGAAAATGTGTATCCTTACGCAGACGCACAATGCCTGACCATGCCCAGCGCTCTTAAGCAGAATGCAGTGTCATGTTGGGCACGGCATGTCATTAATGAGCCGTGAGCATCAAACGACGGCGGAACAAGCAGATTTCATTATGACTCGTCATTAAGGAAATACGAAGAGAACACGAGGGTAGGAGATGCTTTCAGAAGTTTGCCCTGTCTGATGATTAGGCATTGACAATCTTGCACCATTGTGCCAAAGCAACACAACATCAAAACGCAGGCCACATCAGTTGTTTTGTTTTTTTTGCGACTAACATGCTGTCGGTCTGGTCCACGGAGGGCCGTTTGGTGGTGCTTGACTGGGTTTAGACTCCTGCAACATGACCACAAATAAACCACCTCAAGTATCCTCTTAGACTTCAAAGAGATGCCGGCTACAGATTAGCATTTTCTTTCACTGAGAGAGAAAGAATAGCTATAAATACTTGGTGGAGAAGGAGTCTCTGTTTAGGACTCTCTCTCTCTTTCCCTCCCTCTCTCTCTCTCTCTCTCTCTCTCTTTCTCTCTCATCCCTCTCTCACCCTATCACCCTTCCTCTCTCTCTCTCTCTCTCTCTCTCTCTCTCTCTCTCTCTCTCTCTCTCTCTCTCTCTCTCTCTCTCTCTCCCCTCTCCCCCCCTCTCTATCTGTCTGTTTGCTCAGAGAGAATGAGAGGACAAGCTTCTCTTTTTACGGCTTGTAGTTAATTGTTTGCGTCCTCAGCGAAATCATGATGAACCTACCCCAAACCCTGATGAAAGGCAAATTGAAATGCGTTCCAGGGTTTCTGGGGTGGGGGGGGGGGGGTGGGGGTGTGGGGGTTGGTGAGTGCAACCAGAGGGCCGAGGGGAGAGGAGGATGTGAGAGTTAAACTAGGACAGGAAGAGACCGCCCACTGGCAGTTTGGGATTAGACAGAGGAAAACTGAAGGTGTCGAGGGCATGTCGGAAATTAGCTGGGGGTTGGAAGTCGAGGGTGGCACTGAGGGATGGCTTGGGGACAGAGACAGGGGCATGCTGGGAGCTGGACAGTGATTAGTGACAGGAAGGGTCCAACACACAATGTCCCCTAATCCCTCTCTCTGCGGAAACACATTGTAACGATATGACGGTTTGCTTGGGGTGCCAGTGAGGTCAGTGCCCTGGTTATGAGGGGGTGTGTCTGGTGCAGGGATGGGTATGGGTAGGATGTTGGTGGTAGTGATAGCAGATCGCTATAACATAATAACAGGCGTGTATAAGAGGATTGGGTTCATGATAATGTACCTATTTGAGATCTAATTATTTTAAACACCCTTAATCTCTGAGTGACACTCCAACTATTCCTACTGTCATAAAAAACACAAATATTATTAAAACGCTGTCTGGAAAGAGCAGATTAGGAAATAAGATCATTTTAAATGATGTGGTACTTAAAGTTGTTTAGATAATGGATGTATGGAAAACCTTTTATAGGACAAAACAAAACAGGATCAGTTGTGCTCCTTGGTAACGGATCATAAAACAGCTGCGAGCGATTTATAATTTAGCTTTGCAGTGGGTAGCACTGTACCAAGAAACAGTATCTTTGTAACTTTTTACACGCTCAGCAGGTCATTGAAAAAAACAAAACAAAAAAAAAGTACATTAAAACTGAAGTCCACAAGGGATGGGGCATTTTCATGTGCAGCCGTACTGCTGAGATAAGTAAGTTGGGGGACTTCTCAAGGCCTTAGCCTACTTCATGTGTGAGGCGAGAGCTGTGGAGGACTGTACTGTACGTTTGATTCTGCTGCTGAGGGGAGACGGCCTTAGAAACAGGGCCTTGGAGACGGTGAGCTCACCACTCTGCTGTTAAAGAAAGGAAAAGCTTTCAGCTAAGCTTCTTTGTTTATCGACGCTCATCTGCTGTATGGAAATATTGTAGTTTTAAAATGATATCTGGAATGATAGGTAGGATTGGAGCATGCCTGTCTTACCGAGATCAACATACAGTGTTTTATTTGCATGCACAGCCTTGGAAAGAGGAAGAAAATGTTAATACAGCAATACGGAAATGCGATAACAGATTATGAATGTGTTTTAGAAAGAGAGGCCCATCTTTTTTGATTGTTAAAATGAAAGATGAATCGGTCTTTAATACGCTGCTTTCAATATGGGCTACCATTTTTTAGCGGTGTTAGACGGTGGATCTTCGCGAAGGAAAATTATTTTCGGTTAGCACTTTACTTTTACACTTTTAAATTGGCGTTGTCACATCTCCTTTGTGTTTTCAAAGTGTTGACTGAAAATACAAGTTGTAAGGATAGAGAAGACTTAGATCCCACAGCTTTCCTAAAGCGAAGCTTTCCTAAAACTGTACCTATGTAAACACAGTTGTCCCTAATTAAAATTGTAGCAACATTATAGTTGCGGTGGATTTAATCATTATGCAAACGTAAGGCTGTTTCACCCAATTGAGTTTGTTGAAACATATAAGATAGTTATTGTGCCAGTCATTCTAACTAACCCTGAGCAGACAAACAAGGGACAAGATATGTCTTGCCTCAATTTAATCATAACCGGTGTAGCAAAAACTCTTCACTCTAAACAATCCCTTTTTTCCAACAGTAAAACATTGGGGATTTAATCTTTGCTTGTTTTTTCTTTTTTTCTTTTCTTTGATTGACATGTTTATTTACTCACTTGAATAGATAAACAACAATTCCTGTCCCTAGCCTAGCAGGTGTGTGCCACTCTCTCATACTTGAGGGAACGTACTAAATAAAGATATGCATTGTCATTGTGTACTGACGGTTTAACAGTAAATAATGCCATCCGCCATCACTCAGTGCCTCGAAACCAAGGAAGCCGCTGTGCCAGCGTATTTCTGCTGCGTAGCTTCGACTACCTGCGCGCAGAATCAAAATGGCCGACAACTTCTTCATCTAAAAAACATACGACCCCACTGTAGTGCCACATACTACACGCCATGTGGGCTTAGGCTGAAAAGGGTTGTGCCTCATGTCCAATTACATTATTCGGACGGTTGCAGACTGGTATTCACCTGTCAAAGCAGGCTTAACCATTTGAGTCGTAGGCAGACGGCAGATAATATGAAAGTTCAGAGACCAAATTATTTCAGAGGATTAACTTTCCAACTGTCATCTTCTCCTCTGTGAGCCTCAGATCCAGACCCCGCTGACTCCACGGACAAACATCCGCCTCATAAAGCGTTTTATTAATCGACGCATCTCTTTGCCTCCTTTTCCTCGCTCTCCGTTTTGCTTCACAAATACAATTCCGACAAGGAATAAACACGCCATTGATCGGGGCAGTTTGAATTCATTCGATTGAATCTTGACTGCTTCATGTCTTTTTCTTTATTTTTTTTCTTTTTCTTTTTTCTTTTTCAGAGAGAGAACAATTAGAGTATTCCCTATTGTTAAACCCTCCGAGAAACAATACACAGTAAACAAAATGTTGAGTTTGCTTATCACAGCTGGGGAAATAGCCCTTGTTCAAACAAGAGACAGCAGTGACGTCCCACAGGGTGTATTTACAATAGAGCCATAAACAAAGGCACTATCAGCCTCAGTCTTATTTTGGTCTGTGCTGTTCAGCGCGAAGGAACAAAAGTATGCTACACCGTTCAGGGGGTGTTATTCCGCATCCTCCAGATGTACGTAGTTGTCATAGAGAAGTTCTGAGAAGTGAAAATTAAATAAGAAACTATTTACACGATCCTTACATAAATAGTCACAGAGGTTGTGTAATCACTGCTTGTTTGATATTGTTATTGTTCACCAGGGCTGCTAGCTGAGATGAGGGTTTGCCGCACTGTGTCTGCTGAATACAGACTGGTCCTTGACTCTGACCACCGGAACACTGTTAGAACTCTAAACTTCTGATCCTAAATCTTCTGTTGTACATTCTTTCCAAAATGCAGCTTTTGCATGGATAAAAGTGTCTGCTAAATGATTAAAATGTAAATTTACTTTGCAAGAAACAACTGTGATGGAGACGTTGTTTGGCTCAGAAGGTTAGGAAGATAGTTCTTGTGTGAACTCCGTGGAGCTGTCAAACTCGATACAAGCCAGGGAACTCCCAGAATGAAGGTTTACCCCCTCTTACAACAAAATATTTGACATAATGTAAAAAAAATCATGCTTCTCCTCTCCGCTAGAAGTGACGGTGTCAGCCGACAGAACGAAAATTGGTTGATAGTCACCCAATTTGCCCCCTTCATTCTCAAAGCTCCTTCAAAAGACCGGAGCGGCTTGGAATATTCGCTTGAAATCTCATGGAACATGACAGGCTGTTTATAATCCCTCGAGGGATCAGAAAGGTAAGGTTCCAGAATGATTCAGTCTAATGAAAGTGAGCATGTGACATGAAGACACCTACAAGTTCTCACCTACGCCCGATTAATATTCAGATTTCTGGCAGTCCTCAATTCAGATGTCAATCACCCCCCACTGAGCAATTAGAACCAAGAGGCAGACCCAGCTGCACCTAATCTGATGGGAAAGGATGAGTTAGGTTGGAAGACAGGGAGGGAGGGAGAAAGAGAGGTGTGAGGAAGGGAGCACTAGGGGAGAAGGAGAGAGGAGGGAGAAAGTGTTCCGGGGGCGAGAGAGAGAGGAGGGAGCGAGAGAGAGAGGTGGGAGCGAGAGAGAGAGGAGGGAGGGAGCACTAAGGGAGAAGGAGAGAGAGAAGGAAGGAGAAAGAGCGTGCTGGGGGGAGAGGGAGAGGAGAGAGCGAGAGAGAGAGATGGAGCACTGAGGGAGAGGGAGACAGAAGGAGGGAGAAAGAGCGTGCTGGGGGAGAGGGAGAGGAGAGAGAGAGAGCGAGAGAGAGAGATGGAGCACTGAGGGAGAGGGAGACAGAAGGAGGGAGAAAGAGCGTGCTGGGGGGAGAGGGAGAGGAGAGAGAGAGAGCGAGAGAGAGAGATGGAGCACTGAGGGAGAGGGAGACAGAAGGAGGGAGAAAGAGCGTGCTGGGGGAGAGGGAGAGGAGAGAGCGAGAGAGAGAGATGGAGCACTGAGGGAGAGGGAGACAGAAGGAGGGAGAAAGAGCGTGCTGGGGGGAGAGGGAGAGGAGAGAGAGAGAGCGAGAGAGAGAGATGGAGCACTGAGGGAGAGGGAGACAGAAGGAGGGAGAAAGAGCGTGCTGGGGGGAGAGGGAGAGGAGAGAGAGAGAGCGAGAGAGAGAGATGGAGCACTGAGGGAGAGGGAGACAGAAGGAGGGAGAAAGAGCGTGCTGGGGGAGAGCGAGAGAGTCAGGAGCCTCATGGCAAACAGGTGAGTGACAGAGAAAGGAAAACTAACGAACAAGGGAGTATGGGAGAGAGGGAGGGAAGGGGCTGGGGGTGGGAGAAAGGTATGGGAGAACATGCAGCAGTAATCATATAGATTTCAGGGACAATGCATACCCAGTTTCCTGTGGGAGGCAGGGTTTAAAGAGCTCGCTTCAGGGAGATCGGTGTCACTGAGATAATTGAGCTCCTGCACTGTAGTATTGGGCTAATTAGTCAATCCTTTTACAAACAATGTTCTCCCACTTAACATTTGTGCTCCTCCTGTCACAGGTTTGAAATTCTGTGGATACTTTTGCGGATCATATCGTGGCTGTTGTTGTTTTTTTTTCCGTAGAGTGCAAGTTGCAATTACGTTGCAACATTATTGCAGCTGAGTTGTTTACGCCTTAAGATACACTCAAGAAAACACATAGTTGTCGTACTCAACAAATATGAGCCTAAATAATTTCTCTGGGAATGTAATTAATTGTTGTTTTTCTGCTTTCTTTGTGGACTGCTGTGATAAACACAGTGACTGTCTTAGTCTTTTTATGTAGTCTAATATCATATTTAAGACCCATAGTAACATTACAACTACTTTGTTTGTGTACTAGTTGTGACGAGTAGGAAAAAAAGGCATACTGTATGTGTACATGTGTTGTCTTACATTTGGCTTGCACTCTAGATTATAACTTTTGGCATTCTGACTTGACCTATTGTTAAGCATTTGTGTATTGTGAACTTATTTCAAAAACACATCTCATTCAGATAAGCGATGACCTTTGCACATGATGATTATTATCACATATCTCACTGCAGCTGTGAATTGTTCATTTTTACTCTGCTGCAACACAGCTTTAATATTTTCTTGTTTACGTAATTTACATAAATATAAATATATTGGATGTCACCGTACTGTTGATCTATAATTAACATTTAGGATGGCTCACGTAATGGAAATATCCGGGGTGTATTTCAGACCTTTTCCTGCCATATCCCCAGATAATGTTCTTGCCCTCAAATGTGATATGAAATTGCCAGAGAGAGAGAGAGAGGGGGGAGAGAGAGATAAATATGTATTCTCTTGGCAGAGTATTAACACCATGGAGATTATCTTCAGGGCACCAGCCTGTGCGTATGTGCTGATAGGCACCAGGCTATATGGGCAGGTGTTATCTTGGTGAGTTATGTGTCTTTTTTAGTTGTGAATGAAGACCAGGAGCTGGCTCCGGAGTGAGACGGTTTGACCCCAACTGCTCCAGTCATTACAGGAAAGAGGCCAACCTCTTAAAGTTAGCGCCTTCCACTCCCACTTGTAGCTGCCGAGGTTAATCGACTTGCCAGAGAGAAGGACTGCCGTTGCAGTGCATCATGGGCAGCTGTACTTAAATAAACAATGCCCTTGAGTGGATCATAAATTAGCTATCTCGCTAAATGATGGGATCCTCTGCGACAGGCCAGGTGGTGAATCAGCTCTGAATCTGATCTTTATAAATCATCGTGAGAACCGGACGTTCAAGCTGTTCACGACAAGGACCTTTTTGGAGTCTTTTTTTTCCTCCCCTCAGTGTGGGAATTTCTGGTTGAGGTACATGATATTATAGACTGAAGCAGAATCTGACAGCCCAGCCAATGAGACTCTCTTGTGTTACTAAGCCATTAAGTCTCGCGTTACAGATGTGAAAGGAGTCTGTTTTCTGTGTTAAAGAGCGCGAGGCCCTCAAACCAAGAGAAGAAAGAGAAAGGAGACGGTCGCTGGCGACATAATCAGCGAAGAACGGGACTTGTCTCCCCGCACGTTCCTGTTCCCCATCAGCCTGCTGGTGAGGACACTGCAGGCCTGGACGAGGCTTCGAGACGGAGGGATGAGTCACGTTCTCGTGTCTCTCCTCCTTCTCCTAGAGAAACCCAACTGACAGGTTTTCAGACCGAGCGGCGCACACTCGCATCAAACGGTGATTCACGACTGAATCACCCCTCAAAACAATCCGTTCCCACAATCACAACAGGGACTGTGCGAGTGTGATACCAAGACAACCACAAATCACACCGTACTGTACAGTACATCGTTTATTAGTGTAAGACTTCATACTAGACTACCCTCCTCCTTCAAGTCTTTTAATAAAATTGGCTCCTTCCTAATGAGTCATAACGAGTGGTTGTTGAGTTTCAACCCCAGGATCTTCCACTGTAAGTGGGGACGGTGAAGGTTTGTCTTGTGTAATGTACTACATGGTGCCAGTGGCCAGGATCATGATCTCTACTTCTTATACATCTACCACATCCCATAATACGCTTGAACCTTGATAACGACCGATGGTAGATACATTTACATTTATGCATTTAGCAGACGCTTTTATCCAAAGCGACTTCCAAGAAAGAGATTTACAAAAGAGCATAGGTCACTGATAATAACAACGAGATAGCCCCAAACATTGCGAGCAGCCAAAACATGAAGCATACATTGTGGAAAACCAAATAAATGCCAAAGGGAAGAACCATAAGAGCATGCAGTTAAACAAGTTACAATTGAACAACATGAAACTCCCCACAAGAGTGCAAGAGTGTACCTGTAGAAAAAACTATCAACAGTAAAAATATTTCACAGCGAGTACAAGAATTTGAAACCGTTACAACTAACCAACAAGAGCAACAAGTCTCTCAATACGAGTCATTGTGATCCTGGAGGAAACTATCAGGTCCAGCCAAGCATTCCTAAGTGTAAGTAAGATACACATGCATGTTTGAGTATCACAAGTGGGCAGCAGTTATTTGTAATGTTTTGAGTGAGGTAAAACTGACAATGGAGAAGTGTTCAGTATTCACCCTTAGTTTTATTTTTTTATCACAGGGCACCGTTTTCTAGAACTTCTTTGGCTGTTGTTTTGATTTGTCAAATTACCCTGCACGTTTACTGTGAGAGCAATTCTGCCGCAGGGGGGAATGACACATATCTGCAGATTCTTTGCGTCTGAAAACTTGCTCACACAAACGACGTGATTCAGCGAGGAAATACAAAAAAGTTTAAACTTCCTCTGATGCAGATCTAGGGAACAGAGAAGAATCACTTTCCGTCAGAGGGATTTGGATACAGGTACCAAAAAGAGAGAGAGAGAGAGAGAGAGCAGTAATTTGGTTTTCCTTGGTTTTTCTTTTCAGAGAAAGGCCATTCATCTCATCATTCTACCCTTCCATTCTTCACCCTCTCCCTTCTGGTCCCGCTTATCAAAAATGTATTCAGGGTGCCGCACAAAAGGATTTACTGAATAAATAAAACCTTTGTGATTTACATGTCATAATGACATCAGATCAAAACACACATGAGCATGATTAATTGAATAGATATATGCTAAGATGCACTTTCCTTGTTAGAAGAAGGATATACAAATATATATATATATATGGCTGTGTTTTAAAGGGTAAGATTTGGAACATTAAACCTGTTTTTGCATTTTCTGGGACTGAGTCCAAACTGTGCAGATGGAATCAGTCCAGTCTCTTGATTATGGTGAAGATGCTGTATCTTGTCTGGATAGCTCATGCGTAGGTTAACCAAAGAGTTATATCAGTTAGGCTATATCAGAATATAACCTGTAAGGTTATCCGGAGTCTGAAAACAAACTATTGTTATACGTAGAGTGTGTGGCCTAAAAAAAGTTGCGGTAAGTCTGTTTCACTTACGACCGTCACGCAATGTGGGGGACAAAACCTTCAAAATGGGTGAGCCATGAGAGAAACCTGTAGATATGAAACTATTATTAGCGATCTATTCAAAGCAACTGGAGTGAAAATGTCAGCTCAAAAAACTAAGCGAAAATTAGGTTACCTTATACGAGTATTGTCTTTCTAATTTTGTCCTCGGTCAAACCCTTCAGCGAGTAATAAAACCGCTCGTGACATTCTTAACTTTGCATCACGTTATAGATGTCCACTCTTTTTTTCTTTATTTTTATTTTTTTGTATCGCAGATGTCGAAAGTTCAGTTTGTTTGTCGCGTCTTACAGGTCAAGGCTGATTTGTGATAAACACCATCAGTCATCTCTGACATCATTTTGACACTTCGTAAGCGTCCGGCAGATGGGCGCAGGGAACGCAGTGACAACGTGGGACTGTCATGGAGACGGTCGGAGTCGCTTCATACGGCCAAGAGCCTTAACCGTTTCTCCTGTGTTTTCCCTCACGTGTCTTATTCAACCAAGCAGATGCTGGTTAAAACTGTGCTGGGTCCTAAACATTCCTTTTTATGTATAATATAATTCTTAGTCATTGTCATTAGTTGACAGAATTAATTGTATAAACTGCTATATTAAGTGGACATTTGGCTAATTCATGTAACTACATTCAGTGTTACCACACACTACACTTAGTAGTTAATATGCAGTTAATGTGAAGCATCACCACACTTAAAAACAAAAAAAACTATCTAATGACATGGGCTTGAGCTGTGATGCAAGAACGTCACTGCTCCCCCCCCCCCCCCACACACACACATAAATAAAAACATAAAAACAATGTTGCTGTACAGGGGATTCATTAATACCACAGTCTCAGATCAAGCTTCCCTAAAGAGCAAGGCAGTTTCCTGTCAGGTTCAACGCTGATCTACCTCCCATGAGGGAGACATTCACTCTGTTCCAAGGAGTGAAAAGTCGATCCAAACCAAATCCCTCTTTTAGGGAACATATGCAGAGAGCCCCAGGACTTCATTAAGAAACCGGACTTGCAAAGGCTTTACTTTGCATAATCCTGTTGTCTGTATGATTATGGCAGTTGGAAACAGACTGAGAGTCTCTCAAACGGCAGTTAATCGTTAAGTTGTTGCTCTGTTAAGGAAGAAGAAAGGGAGAGAGAGAGGGTTAAAAAAAACTAAACATGACCTCCTTTTTTCTGGCCTGCAAGTAGCAAAGCCTATCATTCCATGCTCTACTTAGTAAATCTTTCAGTGAGATGGGTAGATCTCCACAAGTCTAGTGCTGTGATTTATGGAATACCATATTGTGTTCGTTATTTCAGACTTTCTCTAATGGTCAACATTACTTCCAGAAGACTGTGGAGTGATTACTGTCCAGCGCTAGTCTATTGCAAACAGAGAGAAAAATGGCGGCAAAATCTCAGCCGATGGGTAATCAATACAGTATTTATGCCTAGCGAGGAAACTTCATCCCTCACTCTTGAGCACAACAGTGCTTTTATCAATACACCACTTGCGCATTTCTAAGGGTGGATAATGAACATTTCTCTATTTAGAGCAAACAAAATATCGCCATCAGTATTTACAGTATAGTGCCTTGAATGTGACTGTGTGTGTTTGTGTGTTTTAACAAACAGCCCTCCTCCATTGTGGCTCTGAATGCTCCTACCTGGAAGCTGCTTTTCACACCTCCTTCCCAGAACGCCTTTATTAATCTGACAACTACAATTATTTCCAAACGCATCGATACGGAGCATCCATTCTGCGCCTGCGAGCTCTCCCGGCGTCTCAGACGGGGGGAGATTCGCACGCGTTCAATAGGAGAACCACGGCGATCTCAGCCCTCGCGTGTGAGGTGAAGTGAACCACCAAGCTCATGCCCTCCAGCACCACACGATTCTGAACAAGTGTATCCGTAAATGGAAGGAAGTCTCTCTGTGTTCTAAGCCATGACTAATTTAACACCAAAGCCCTAAAAACACTCTGAAGTAATCCTTTCAATCTTCCTATGCAGTCCACAACCTTTGATGAAAGTCAATGAAGATCAAGAGGATCTGTCAAGTGCTTTCCAATTTCCCCAACCTAATATAACAGAGAGCCCATCCTTCAAAGCAGCTCCCTGTGTCACCTAGCCTCTAAGATCTCCTCCACAGATCCACACACAGACTAGCCATATGGCCATGATGTTATGTCTGCGCCATTACAGATTCCTTGATTTGGGTGTATTTCCTGTGTGGGAGGTGGCATCATCCATTTTCACCGAGCTTTGCATGGGGAAGTGTATATTCTGAAGCGCATAATGCCATGTCATCACGTGAAAACAGCTTTAATTGTGGACTTGTTTACGACGTCCAGCCTTACGTGTGACGCTAGGTCACATGGTGCCTGTGTGAAATGGTTGAAATGGCGTCAAGTGTGAACCATCTAAAACATCTCTACTGCTATCAAAAGGCACCAACGTGTATATATACTCATATATACAGTATATGCATTTGCTTTTCCACATTGTTGTTCGCTATATTGCAGAGAACCAGTGAAAGAATCATAGACATAATTTAGTTGCGTTATTGAGTAAATTGAGTCTTCATTGTCTATGCAGCTGGAGTAGTAGACTTTTTAACAGACAGGAAACTAGGAGAAGGAGACAACCGGAGGCATTTCTCTCTCTCTTTCTTTTTCTCTCTCTCTTTCTCTCTTGCTCACTCACTCTTTTCCTCTGTCTCTCTCTCTCTCCCCATCTCTCTCGCTCTCTATCTCTCAGAATCATAAATTCATCTCACAACACTCCGCTAGGTCTCCCAGAGCTTGTCTGAAATCTTCACGAATAATCTGGGTGTTCTTGCATCTTTTACCGTCTCTGCCCTGCAGTATGAAAGGAGATTTAGCGGGACTACATAGTACTACCCACAGTTTAACCCTTGCTGATCAACTCAAATGTAAGAAAAGATAAAACACAACTGCATCTTTTCTACAAAGAAAGGGCATAGTTGGACCACGGTCTAAGTGAATTAAATAATATTCATGTTATAATTTTTGCTGTGTTCAAATAAGTGTCCCACCTAAGGTTCTATTTTCTAAGAATCGTGGGGGTTAACATCCAAACAGATTTCCTCTGTGTCTCATTCAGTACATGACAGTAGTTGTACATTAGTTGTTTTTTCCCCGTATCACCCCTGTTTTATTTACTGATCCTTTATAAACACAACAGTTGTGAAATCAGCTGGATAAGGATAGAAACTTGAACTTTAAAGCGAGACTAAGTGAATACGTTCAAATATGAGAAACAGTGCCTACTGTTCTTGCATGAACCTTGGGACTTACAGGATTCCTGGAGAAGATATGTTTAGATGTTAATCTTAACCGCCATTTATTTAATAAAGCATAAACCTGTCCTTACCTTTTGGTGTTTGTTTTTTCAAAAAAGCCTCTTTTGAATCTACCTGTGAATTTCAACGGCAGATAGAAGTGCAACAGAAAACACACACCTGAAAACCATCACAAGTCTGATCAGCAAAGGTCAGCAGTGTGCTGGGGTTCCTCACAGCATTGTCACGAGATAATGGAAAACAAACCCTGCTGTTGTGTGTGTGTAACAGGAAGAGGAAATCTGAAATCAAATCTTGTGA
Source organism: Osmerus eperlanus (assembly GCF_963692335.1). Taxonomy (NCBI): domain Eukaryota; kingdom Metazoa; phylum Chordata; class Actinopteri; order Osmeriformes; family Osmeridae; genus Osmerus; species Osmerus eperlanus. The sequence continues at coordinate 1,702,600 of NC_085044.1, read as the reverse complement.
TAACATCTCACATCTTCTTGACAAAGATATTTCCAGAACTGGGGTCCGTAATCTGTATTTTCTGATGTTGTCTCTGTGTATGCCTGTAAATCACTCCCTGTAAACAAGTAATTGGCAGGTGGAGTGCCTGGGAGAGAGAGGGGTGGTTGTGCCTTTGCTGCCTGGGCTGATAAGAAACTTAAGGTCAATTCTGTCGACCCTCAGTGTGGGGGTCGTACAGGTGTTGAAGTAAATACATTAAAAAAATGACTGAACTGATCATTCCAAACTGTCGTTTGCTAGCATCAAGTATGCCAACACATGGAGGTTCTTTGTTTGCAGTGTTAAATCCTTTTGCGATACCATCATATTTTTTTTTCTTTCGATATTTCACTTTAAACTAATACCCATGTCTAACCACCATATAGAAGTCATTGTATGTGGTAATTGGGTATTTGGCTCATCAGAAACATACAAAGCAAATGATTGCAAATACATTAGTCCTACGTAGATATGCATTTCTACTGTAGTGCATTTGTGGCAGAAAAAACAGTGGTTTACTGGAACAGGAAGTGAAATACTAGCCTGTTATTTCTTGTAAGATGTTGATTGAATCGGACATTCTTTGGCAACCAGTTTAGTCCTGTTCCCTGTCTATTCAAGGTCACAGCACTAGAGACATGCTCGTGTTAGTCGGAGGAGTCCAGCGCTGTGTATTGTTTGTTTATTTGAATGAAGTGCAAGGCCACATCACTTTTGTCCTGCAAATGTGCAGTGTCATTCCATTTCAGAATGTTATTTAGGTTTGTGTTTTACAGTTCAGTTTAAAGTACTGTTTTGCTAACTTCAACGGTGCACATGGAAAGATGGGCCACTGAAATAGGGACGGTTTTAATTCCCTACACTGCTACTGTGCAATTAAGGTAATGCGTTTATGATGAATGTGATGGTATGTTAGGTACTTCCGAATGGACAGCAGGTTTTTAGAGCTATTTGCACTTACAGTACGAATGTTTGCAGGGTATTTTTCTGGAACAGCTAGGGGGTTGTAAACACAGCATGAAGGTACTTCATCAGTATTGCTTTTATGTTATTATCTGTAATATGTCATAAGATGCAGCCCCACTAATCCTGTAATTGACAATGGCGATTCACGAGTCCTGTTTTCATACATTTTCATTGATTTCAACATGGGCTCATTCAGTGTATTACCAATCTAACGAGAGCTACGCTACTGTCAGATGGGATGTGAGATAAATAGACCTTAGAGTTTTGTACAGTACATGAAGCCACTGCATGAGGAACAAACGCTTTGGGAGCTGCAACACAAAGCTGCTGTCTGTGTCCAGGTCTGCTGTCGGCCTGTGTCCAGGTCTGCTGTCTGTGTCCAGGTCTACTGTCGGCCTGTGTCCAGGTCTGCTGTCGGCCTGTGTCCAGGTCTGCTGTCGGCCTGTGTCCAGGTCTGCGGTCGGCCTGTGTCCAGGTCTGCTGTCGGCCTGTGTCCAGGTCTACTGTCGGCCTGTGTCCAGGTCTGCTGTCTGTGTCCAGGTCTGCTGTCGGCCTGTGTCCAGGTCTGCTGTCGGCCTGTGTCCAGGTCTACTGTCGGCCTGTGTCCAGGTCTGCTGTCGGCCTGTGTCCAGGTCTGCTGTCGGCCTGTGTCCAGGTCTGCTGTCGGCCTGTGTCCCGGTCTGCTGTCGGCCTGTGTCCAGGTCTACTGTCGGCCTGTGTCCAGGCCTTGGTAACAGGCAGGGGGATACCTCCTCTTATATAACACAAGCATCGTGTTGTGTTTCCGCTGAGCTTTGCAAACTGTCACTAGATAACAGGATGTCAAATGACATCTGCTTATCCCAGCAAGCCCTGGTCTGTTTGTGAAGGTGAACAGAACATAGCCCAATAACCCTGGAGTTTTCTCTGGTGTGGGTCTTTGTTAAAAAAAGGAAAGTATAGTTAACCATACTATAGTATAGTTGTCAGGAAAGTATAGTTGATGTTTATAGGAAACTGTAAAGCAAGAAAGATTTTCAGTGACAATTAAGACCAACATATCTCCAAAGACCAAATTAGCCTGCATCTTCAGACACCTTTGCATAACTCTTAAATAATAATTAGTGCTGGCTGGGTACAGTGTATGCAATTAATGTCAGCTAGGACTAATTTGACATGTCAGTTTGACAGGGATTCTTTCTGTAATTATTTACCTGAAGCATGAAGAATTCATTATTAATTACACGTGATTCATCGTTTTTATTATAAGTGGCATAACCTTTTGAAAGAATTCTTATCACCGCTCTAACTCTACTTGACTGTATTTTCAATACACCACATTTCTCCCTCATGCTATAATGAAGCATCTTGACATTGACCTCAGCACATTGCTGTTCAACTGCCCTGCAGACATAGCCATGTTTATGTTTATATTCAAAAGATTGCGGCTCTGTTATGGCAAATGGAGGGAGGAATTATTACAACTACATCCAGTGCCTTGAAAGAAAATACTCAACTGAGGGGATATTATCCGGAGATAATTCTGTGATTTCTTAATATGAGAAAAAGACCCTTTACCGCTCCCTTATGAGCAGGTATGGCTAAAAATATAATTAAGTCTGTAATAAAAAAACGAATTTTCTACATATTTTACAAAATAATGCTCTAAAAAAGAAAAACTCAGGCGGAACCTTCTTCAATCTTTGTGGCTGAACCTGAAGGGTCAGTTTCAAATTGGTCAGCGAGGGATGGTTCTGCTGGTCAGAGCAAAACTTTGTGACAGTGAAGGATTGGAACGGCTGAAGTCCTTCCCTGTGTGACATCAGTCACCATTCCCTGTTCAGGTTTCAGGGTTAGGCCTGATATTAATCTTGGTGTGGCTTCACAGACTCATTGACTGACGGAAGCTTCAAGTATTTTGTAAACGACCAAGACCAATGTCCTGGTTGCGGCAGTTGAAGATTCTGTTGTTGAGGCAGTTTACCAAGATCGTTTTGAAGCTGATGGTGTCAAGAAATACACGTTTACCGCCAAAGTAATTAAAGTAATTGTCAGTTTATAGACTATATGTCTTTCAAATTATTTTATGGCTTCAGCCATTTTGAAAAAACGCCAACCATGAATCGATCATTTGTTGAAGCAGGCAGTAAGAATTTCAAGTGCCAGTTCATACAGTTAAAACAATCTTGAAGTGAAATGGTGTACTCTTCTGTCAGAGACAATTACAGAAAGGACTTTAAACGGAGAATAAAAGATGATATTGTAACATTCACACCCTCACACACACATATACACACACTCGCACACACACACACTGTGTAAAACTGAAGTTCAAGTCAATGCAGAATTATAACCAGTGATTTACAGTACATATGAGGCCTCTCACAGAGATTGCTCTGTTTTGTGCTGGAGCTTTTGAAATCTTTGATTTCTCCCCCAAAATGTTATCTTCCTACATGTGTTGTAACAGCTGTATAGGCAAACCTACACACTGTTGTACCAATCCAGGATATTATGATGCAGGGAAGAAAATGCATGATGGTTTCTTCCAAACACATTGTATCTTTAGTTGGCAACCACAAGACGGCTTACCAACCAGATAATTAGTCTCCTTTTGTGTTGGTGGTAAACAGATTTGTTCAAAGATTCATGTCAGATGAATCTTTGAATATGTTGGATCTACTCTGATCACCCGAACCTACTGTCTCCGTACACAATATTTAAGTCATAAAACATTTTTATTTGTGTATGTGTGGCTACATTTAACTCAGTCTTTTTCTTAATTAATGTTTCCCCTTGAAACAAGGCAAGGCAAGCACCTTTCAAGAACATACATTACCTGCACAGCAAGCAAATCCCACTGGGAAACAATTAACAAGCAGGATGGCTTGTTTTGAAATGACGTTTGTTATTATTGATCAATTCATTACCATTGGTGATGCATCTATAATCACGTCTGAAGCCAATGTTGATGGTACCTTCTGATCGGACTCTTACAGGTTTTTAAAACTCCCAGTTGGAAGAACATGATAGCATCTGACAATATTGGTGTTTGTTTGAAAATTGCAAGCAAGTATTGTTTACGGAGCTCAGCGTTTATGGAAATGGCTCATTGTTAGCTTCCAGAAGAGAGACTGCAGTGTACTCTCTCTTAGACCTCTCCGACCTTTCTGGAGATAAGAAAAATGGGAATTCTTGAGCCTCATTTTTCTTCTCAATGCCAACGCTTTCCTTCCCAGTGCCAGTCGTAATTGTGCCCCCCAGACTTTTCATAACAGCACTTTACATTTGGCTGGCCACAGCAAACAAACGCTGGCATGATCGCAAAGCCCCAGTGAGCCATTTACCAGCGTTATCCTGAAGTATGCTGAAAGCAATCATCCTCATTGAGTTAAGATAATCGAATATGTAAATAGGAGAGAAAGCGGGCTTTTGCTTCAAAGCAAGTGCTTACAACTCAGGCAAATGACTTAATCCACTTTCACGTAATGTTACATTCCATGTGATGATCCAAATAAGACAATATAGCAGAGGTACCTTGTGGCCAGGGCTGTTTTTCTATAAAGTGAAAAGTCCGCAATAGGCCTATCATGCTCTCGGCTGTTCAATGATACATGTATACACTTTGCCGTTTGCTTTCATTCGTACCGATGTTTACAACATTGTCTGGATCCTTTCTTCTTCTTCTGTGATTGGAAACTTTGCCCCATATATGATATTGGTGCCCTGAGGAGGTCTGTGTGGCTGAAACACATCGCTGTTTTCAACAGTTTTAGAGATGCACAGATACTAAAGGTTTTGAGATTGAAATTTCATGTCCAGGGGCCAAGTAGGTTGGTGGGTTTAATCCACATCTTGATGTGTGTGGTTCTGTGAATATAAGTGGTTCAAACCGACATTGGTTCATCTGTGTTTAACTCCTGTTATGAAGGGTAACCACAACCTTACTTGTGTATTACTTGATTTCTAATCTGTACAAGCCTACTATTCAGTTATTTAAGCCCTATGAATGAAATCACCCCACTGACTTCCAAGGAAATTGTGCCAGTAAGATACCACATTCTTTCCATCTTGTCCCTTTTGTTTGCCGCGTGACTGTCGTTTTTAGACGATACCCAGGTGCCTATGAGGGTCCAAAATATCGGCATTTACTGAGGCAAAGTTCAGATTCGAATATTGGATTCCAGAATTCATCAATTATTTAGGAAAGCTTGTGATTGGTTCTCGCAGTAACTGTAATCTCTTGAAATTGAACGATTAACGATGTGAAAATGTGCATGACCTTTTCTTCTGCAGCTCGAATCCTTTCTCTTGTACCTGTCATTGATATGCCAGTGCCAAATTTGATCCGAGAAGCTGATTCATTTTAAATTAAGGAATGAGTTCCATCTGAGAAATGTTTTAATAAAAAACTCTTAACTAGGATGCATTAACCTTGCAGTGAGAGAATCCACACAGGTGGATCCCACCATAATGCATTTTACCTCAAACTTGTATCCTCAGTTTTAAATTAGACACACAGTTGTCCTCAAAAGGATACAAACTGATTTTGGCCTGGAGCACAGAAAAGGCTCACTTTGCATATATGCCAAACGGAATACTTACAATTTAAATGCATAAAAGACTATGTACCATGGACTTGGTACCATGGAATAAAAATACAAGGAATAATATGGACGATTACAGAAAAATGGAAAATGCTAATAAACGCAGTTCTGTAAATCTAACTCAGGTTCCTCCTACATAACTTTAAGTACAGTAACTGGCTCTGTTTGCTTTGAGGGGTGACATAAAAGTAACTGGTTACTAGCAACAACAACAACAAATATGATACCAATCCCTAATTAGGAAGTGATGGAAGATGTGTAATCTCATTGAAAATGACCTACCAGTTAATCACTCTCATTACTGTGATTCAGCAGTGTGCAAATTTGATTGTTGTGCATTTAGGATAGTTGTGCTGCTGGAAAATGAATCATCTTCCAAGAAACTTTATCCTTCTGTCATAGCCAGGCTGTTGACAACAGGAAATATTTATTAAAGAAATAATATATTTATGTTGTTCACGTGCCCTTTGTATTTTGGTGAGATTGGAGAATCGTTGATATTTTTAGTTGGAACTCTGAGGTCTTTGAGGATCTTTTATTGACTCGGTTCAGTATCGATTACTAGCGTCTATGAGTTCAGTTCCGCTCAGAGAAAGTCATACAGAAGATGTCCCAGATCAGCAGAGCTGTGTGTTACATCTCTCCTGGGACCAAAGCTTCCATTCATCATTCCTATCGAGGACGTCGGCACACTTGATACGTTTAAACACGGATGAAAATGTTCCATCACGTATTGTGGCAGTAGGCTTTTTATTCCAGAAATTGAATTAGTCTATAATCAACAATCAGTACCTATACATTGTTTGTTTCTCTCTTTGAACACAATGTTCAGCCACTCTCAGCCAGGTTTGTTTTGAAGGATCAGCGAAGGGCGGGGAAAGCTCAGACATAGTGTGTTTGACTTCTGATGAAGAGGCTGCAGGTTGCAGGTTGACTGTATTAAGATCCAGTTTGTCTGTGTGATAAACTGGTGCAGTATAAGGCAGCCCTGTGACTAAATGCCCTCCCCTTAATCAGCTGGACAGGTTGCCAACAAATGTTTCACCTATAACGCCTCGCCCCTCCTCCCCTCATAATTAAGTCTACACATCTTAACATTTGCTGAGGTCAGAAGGAGGTTTTAATTAAAGCCATTGAGATGTGTAGCTAGTAGAGTCAGGTTGCTTTCCAGGCAGATGTATTTTTTTAATTAACTCTTATCTTCGCCCAATTTTTCAGCCCATGGGTCATCATCATAACTCCCTACCAACAACCTCAGAATAAATTGAACTGCATCTATAAATTAGGGGGTATCTGTGGGCAAGTACCAATACTAACCCCTATATATCATAGGCTCTTTCCAAACAATCATCAAGGAAATGCATTAACAATACCGACCTTAGAATATTCAAACTCGTCACCAGCATCCGAACAAGTCTCAAGGACGATGATAGTCGACTGTGTGTGTTCGTTTTCTAAGAGCATAGCGGTTGCCATGATGCGCTATCTGATTCAGTAATTCAGAGAGGTTTATAACCCGAGCGCGCACAGCATTGCAGACTGGCAGACTTGATTCCGTCGAAGCTGCATGGCGGAGAAGTTTAAGTACTCCGGTTAACAAATAAGGATCCGAAACTGATTTGAGGACACTCGTACTTGTTTCTAGAGCCACTGCTGTGCTGGGTGATGCGAGAACTCTCCAAGAGGATACTCGGCTGCTGCATTTATGCGTGTGCATTCATCTGACGGCGATTACAAACAGCCTAACATACACGGAACAGAGGAGACCGTCAGCATCTCTTCGAAAACGCACACAGTTGGTTTTGTACGGAGCCGATAGTGATTGTACTTGGAATTTCCCGACACAGAATATGCGCTTTTGTCATCAGGCGTAGGAGAGATACTTTTGGTTTTCGGGATTAAACACTGTTCGTTTTTTTCCATTGAGGCAATCGAATAGAGGTCGTCTACCCCAACAGCATCAGCGACAGTTTCGAGTCGCAGAAGGAATATTTGACGTTTTGAAGTTTTTTCATTTTTTTTGGTGGTGGAAGTTCCGCATTGACGGAAAATGGGCATTTGTGGTTATTTTGTGGCACCCTGGAAATGCCTTGTTGTCGTCGGGTTAAGACTGTTGTTCCTTGTACCTGCAGGAGTGCCGGCGAGAAGCGGGGATTCTATATCAAAGGACAACATCACGGTCCGACAGGGGGACAGCGCTGTGTTAAAGTAAGTCATTACATTTATAATCACGGTCTGCTCAGAATCGGTTGACTTTTCTACCGCTGTGTAAAAGCACACCTCGATATAATCAAAACAAAATACGTATTGGAATGGAATTCAATAGAAAACAGTTTGTGAATGTAAAGGAACTATGAATAGTTAAACAATACAACACTACCTATGCTATGTAATTACTATGTAATTGCCTTATATTGGTTATCGCTGTCAGTAACACAAAAACAGCGCATCCAAATTGACACTAGTGTTTTTCCACGTTGCTAATTTGCTCATGCATTTTAAAATATGCCTTGTGTTGTGATCGCCTAGTAGGGTGTGGATTCCCTGTCTGAGTCCTGTCGCTCTGGCTTGGTTTGTAGGTAAATTGCTGTATTGGCACAATGACATTAGATTATTCTTATTGTTGAGAAGCTTTGTGGGAGGGTTTAACTTTGTGGCCACCCGTCTCATACTTGCAGAGTGTGATGCCAACACCCCCGCATCTGAATCTTTCAATTCATACTAGACTTGGAGCAGTGCAGACAGTGTGTGTATTCATGCCTCAGGGAAGCGGAGTAAAGTGGGTCTTATGTCACATCCCAGCCCGGTTTTGCAAGAGCCTGGCACCATTCAAAGTGGGAGTCATCCTGGTGAAAGAGAGTCATCTCTGGGAGAGTCTCCCCCTGACGCTCACAGCTCACAGCTATCTGGAAGAGATCTCCATTTTGACCTCAGGACAAAAACTCGGCAGTCACTGTGGATGATGGCACCATGGCATTTTGACTTGTTCATTTTCGACTGCCACGCTGTACGCCGCATGTATTTTCGTCGTATTTTGTCATAAACATTTCGATTCACCCCTCAATGCCGACATGCCAACAGAACAAGCGCTTAACCAACACAGATCTCACTTGCAGTACTACTAATTTGTTGCATCCTTGCCACCTTTGCCACTGAGTAATCTGAGGTATTTAAGATATCTATTATCTTTCAACTATGTACTTTATAAGGAATGCTTCTAGAACACAGAAACACACAATCAGAGAGAGACAAGCTTGGAGTCTGGGTTATTTGGTAATTGGAGACTGAGAAGTCATTTGGTTGTGGTGGCCTTGGATTTAATCACTCCGGTTTTTTGTGCTTGATCTAAGTGAACTCAGAATCAGTCGTCCCTGATTTAAGTTTCTGTTCAATGTCATGAGAGTCAGGAAGAGGGTGAGTCTAGCCGTTGCACCACGTTGGTAACACCTCCTTACAACGATACTGCACCCAAAGTGAAGCTGCCAGGTCTAAATGTGTCCATGCTGCCCCCCGGGGGCCGGGGTGAGAACACAGGGGACAGAGAGACGTCCGTGGAAGGCACAGTGGGGTTCTCAGTTCTCACAGCGGTATTCTCTGGTGACATTTAGCGTTAGAGCGGAGAGGTGTTGAGCAGAATGTTCTGGTCCGGTTCCCAGACTGGTCTTCACACCTTCATGGCCACCAAGTGATATCCATCTCATCCTGTTAATTGCCATGATTCACTCGTCACCTCCCCAAGGTGATAGATGATGTATGGCTGGTATTTTGGAATTAATGATGTCTTTTAAATCCTTTTTTTGCCACACGTAAACATTATTCTGACGATAAGTTAAGCAGACACACTGTTTTCCAAGGCCGGAGTAGTTTATCGTATTTCATTTTTCACAACTCAGACTTTATAATCCTAGCTCTGGCATTGATGTATAGTACATTTTGTTGCATGTAGTTTGTGCAGGTTGCTCAGCTTGTGAGCTTTACACTCAAACAACAATTGATAGAGCAAGTTATCATAATGTATACCAAAGTAGGTGCCTTAATAATAATGTAATAATAATAATAATAATATACAGACAACAAGACTGGATCTAGTCCTTAGTGTCTAATAATCTTATTGGCAACTAAGCTTGTTATTTAGAGACACACACCAGCTGCCCACATGGTTTCAATAATATGGTTAAACAGTATTGTTCCAGTTGTTATTTGCTTGCTAATTAGCTAAAATTGTTTAATTGTAGGCCGAATAAAGACTCTAAATATAGTTTGTTAGCGATGTTCTTCAGAAGAACATTATACTAAGTTAACGGTCAATTGTGATTGTATCTTTGGCAAGTTGACTTTGGTAACTACATTCTCCCAGTATCTTTTGTCAAGTTTGCTTGTGTACGAGGATTTCTCATAGGGATCCACTGATTATTTTTTCCGGTCTGAAACCAATAAATGATGTTCATATAGCCTAACATACATGGCTGTTGCCAACACTGATATTTTGACATATCAGTAACTTTCTACTTTGGTATGAATGGAACAAAACTATTCTAATGTCAGCTCTTGTTTAAGTAGTTTTTCCATATATTTGAATAAAGAAAGACTTACTCTCATTCAGACAGGTTAAAAAGAGCCCCAATTTGACATATGGTGCACTGACCCATTCCGGACAACACAATCGGTAATCTGCCATTTTAAAGTAGTTGTCAGAAACCGTTTATTACATGTTTTGCCTATAATTTGTCGATAACGATCCCTGGCCAATTAATTTGCTGCATCTCTAATTTCCGAGCACACAGAAGCCTCTTGATGATGACAGAGCAATGAGAATTGGCAGCTGGAGTCATTTACCCTCCTAGGTACACCCTCCTCAATTTGGTCAGTCTGCCCACTGCTTTCAAAGTACAGAGCAGATGGTTTGCCCGTCTCTGATGCGGTTATTAGCTTGGCTGGATGCGAGTTATCATTTTTACGAGCTCAGATTACTCTGAGTAATAACACCGCTGAAGTGTTGAAGATGCTGAGGGCCTGCCTCCCTCGTGGCTGAATGAGGGTGTCATTAGCTGGAGCTTCTGGGCTCTCAGGGCAAGGCTTGATAAAACGTACAGTGGAACACAATCTCAAAAAAGGAGAGGGCGTAGGATTCATTTATTATTATTAGCCCAAAAATAAATTCATTATCTGCAGTCTTTCATTATTACTGCGATTGAAGCCAAGTTAGTTTCTGAGTTACTGAAATAGTGTTTGTACATGTTTGATATATTGACTGTGAGAGACTTGAAATGAATCGAAACCTAAACTTATTTAATAATTCCGTCCTCTACCAATTTTCTATTACAGAGCGTCTGGTTAATTAAACTGGCTCATGCCTATTATCCTTATCTCTTACAATCACATTAATAGCAATATTAGCATCATAATGACAATTGCATTGTCACATTTATGCAAGTCAGTATCACATTCGCTAAGAACACCAACCATTTCATGCAAAAATCTATTTTTTCTTCAAGTAATGAAAAAGAAAGTTCAGTACATTTCTAATGGAAATACTGGATGTTGCTTTTCTGAGCGTATTCTGCATTCATGACAATATCAGAAGGGGTAGCTTGTCTGTAGCAAATCACAATTGCAAGGTTGGTTTTGTGAGGTAGGAAACACATCAACGTTTAAGACCCCATACCTGAAGATGAACGAAGTAGCCCAAGAAATGCATTTCAGGTGGGTTACTTGCCCATGAAGGAGTACAGAAGTTATCTGAGTCAAATCAAAATTTATTTGTATAGCCCTTTTTACACGCAAGCATGTCACAGAGGGCTTCACATACGCCCATAGAACTGCGCCTCAACCAACCTAAACCCTCAAGGGTCTAGGTCTGAGCTAGCATCCGTCTTCTGTAAGTGTGGCTCCATCATCCATCTCACACAAGTTAGGTTTCGCTGTCCCCATGTTGTCGTAAATCACTGGGATGGAGTCATTAATTTTTAATATCCCGCAACTTATGCGTTGCAATGCAATCCTTCCCAGGTCCTCCTCTTCCACAAGGCAGCCACATCCATTACAGTCTTCAGCTGCCCTCCTCCTGCATGTTTAGCTGCACCTCTCCAACATCATTAATACTCATCAATGGCAACACCCCCCCTTCATGCCACTTTCCACTAGTTAATTCTCTCCTTCACCTGTACTCCCTCCCTCCTATCCTCCTACAATTCTCTCGTTGTACTTTCTGTTTTTCTGCATGTTTCCTGCGCTTGACTTTGTTGACCCTATACATCAGCAGACATACATCCCCATGCAAATAAAACAAATATCTCCACCAGTTTAAGACTTAAGGCTTTCACGCTTACAGTTATGTGAACAGCGTGCGTGAATAGCAAACAGATAAAATACGGGATTCCCGAGGAAAGGCAAAAAAAATTGCATGCGATATCCAAATTTAAACTTGAGATGAATCCCACCAGGGAGATATGGCTGTTCTGTACGTACACTGCATTACAATGATTCATCCCAAAAATCAATACTTCTATTGTATGATGCAAGATCTCCCATGTTGTTTATCGTTTTTGAATCAATATATGTCTACTGGGAGTTATCTGGTTGTTACTGCTGTTAAGAAGTCAGGTGGGGGAGCAGTGAGGGAATGGGGATAGTAATCCGAAGGTTGCCAGTTCGATTCCCGGTCATGCCACTGACGTTGTGTCCTTGGGCAAGGCACTTCACCCTACTTGCCTCGGGGGGAATGTCCCTGTACTTACTGTAAGTCGCTCTGGATAAGAGCGTCTGCTAAATGACTAAATGTAAATGTAAGAAGTTCCATGTGATTGGGACAGTGCAATGTGCTTCACCACCTTCAGTAGAAGAGACTTGTACACATTTGAAGGGTTCAATAAGTATCTCGTCCTGGGCAGATGTAGAGAGGAAAGGAGTTTTGAGGAAATGTGAGAAATTATTGTAACACTGTACAGTGATACTAAGGTGTGATACCATTTCCCCTCTATATGACAGGTGAAAGTCTGCTCTAAAATAAAACTCCATGGACTTCAAGTATATCAGAAAAAGTGTAGTTAATCTGTTGAAACTCGCTCATTCTCAAGCATTGTCAAAACGGTTGTAGATTTAACTAGGAGCATAATGTATCAAGGAATATTTTAACTTGGGACATCTGGTTTGTATTTCACTGTAAATCCAAAGCAATTTACCCTATCAACCATACCAAATGATTACTTATTGCTTATATTCACCCATCCCTCTCTGTGAATTAGACTGCACATCAGAATATTGCTTGTTGTGGTTGTCATTCTTCTTCATGACCATGAATTCACACATTGTTTACGGCATCTCACGAGATTCGTTGTTTATCTTTCACGGACAATGACCAGGCGTTCAATATTTACTTATCTTGTCTGTAAGTCTGTTTAATATCTGCAGTTACGATTGGTATAACGACTCCTACGTGGAAGAAATGCTTCACGGTCCTGTTACAGCTGGATGTAACCCTTTAGATAAATAAAAGGTACAGACAAATGTGTGATGGTGCATTCAGGGCACCTGAGAACGATCTAAACACACGTCCATCGAAACCACAGAGGCCAGTCAGACCAATTAGAAGAGAAAATATGATAATATACAGTGTCACTTCATTACGAATATTTTTGAAAAACATTAATGATTTGTAACGTTCACCATACCCATCTATTACATGTGCATCATTTCTTTCTGTCCCGATACATGGGGGAATTTCATGTTTGTATGACTGTCTTTCACATTGACCTGTTACAAGGTTCTAATGGGTTTAGTCCTTGATGAATGGAAAACTAAAAACCATTACAATGATTAAATGCACATATCCTTTTGCCATATTGATTGTTATTGTAACAGTAACTAAAGCCTGTGTTGTTAGTAGTAATTCAAATCAGAGAGTATAGTCAATGGGATCATTATTTATGATTGCAATTAGCTCTCTCCCAGGAAATTAATCTATCTCCAAAGCCAATTTGTAATTGGCTTTGTGCATTATTCAGCTATGGTTTCTACTGCATTTATTTTCCTCCTGTATATTTTGGAATAATTGCAGGAGACATGGTTTCTAATTTGTGAAATGAAAACTGTATGAATGTTCTACAAAATTCACTTAGCAGCAAACCGATCGTTTTGTGAGGTATTTTGAGAACACTCCAGATTGGAGTGCACATTTAGAATTACTTTAGAAACACTGATAGTGTTACGAGAGTCAGATGGTTGAGCGGTTAGGGAATCGGGCTAGTAATCTGAAGGTTGCCAGTTCGATTCCCGTCCGTGCCAAATGACGTTGTGTCCAAGGCACTTCACCCTACTTGCCTCGGGGGAATGTCCCTGTACTTACTGTAAGTCGCTCTGGATAAGAGCGTCTGCTAAATGACTAAATGTAAATGTACATGCTGGTCCCAGGTGTAGAAAATAGAAAATAACCAGCCTGGTACAGAGGCCTTGATGTATGTGATATGGGAGTTTTTCCTTGTCTTCCTTGAGGGTTTAGGTTGGTTGAGGGGCAGTTCTATGGGTGTATGTGAAGCCCTCTGTGACATTGCTTGTAAAAAGGACTATACAAATCAATTTTGATTTTATGTATGTAATACAGGATCTAAAAGTTATTCTTTCTTTTAGATGAATCTGCATCTTAATGTAAGTTAACAGATCATTCCCTAATTGACCGTCTTGACATCTACACCTGACAACTGTCAGACAATATCCCTCATAACTTGTAATAAGTGCCATGATAATAACTTTGGAAACCAGCAAACCACAAAGCAGGCTGGTGTAGTTTCCTCTCATTTATATCACCTTTTTTTAGCTTTTTCATAGCAATTACAGTTAAGGAAAAGCTTCCAGATCCTGACTGCAGGCTTGAGGATATGAATAGCACCTTCTGATCTGATTCACAGCTGGTGGAAAACAAAAGGACGCAAAGGGAATTACGGTTCCACTTACAATCTCCCTTATTTCAAACTTTTGTTGTTTGAGAACCCATTGTACCTTGTTGAGAATGCACGGGCCTAGTTTAGGATCACTCGTGCTTATTGTAATTGTGTTGTTTGTCTGTTGTTCCTACTTATTGTTGTTTTGCCCTATTTGATGATTTTGTACAGCACTTTGGTCGGCATTGGCAGTTTTTAAATGTCTCTATAAATAAACTGACTTGACTTGACTAACATGGGTTAAAGCCCGATGTAGAAGACCCCAGGAGGAACCTGGATCTTGGGGGGAAAGGGGAATTAAATTGGTCAGATTAAGGAGCTCTGGGAAGTATAGACCTGGATACACCGCTGCTGATGCCTTTCACTCCAGGATCAGAGGAGCGCGAGCTACATAACATTTAAGTTCTTGTGAGGTAAGACTGCGAACCAGGTTAGGATTTACACTTTGATGCTACGCCTGGCTCCTCTCGTATAGGCTCCAGAGTAGACGTTATGGCACCGTAATACTATATTATTGAATAAATTACACCCAAATTGATATAAACTCGGAATAATTTTACCAAGCTTTCTTTGTTGGTAGAAAATATGCATACATTTTTTGATTTCTTTATTTAAAGGGACAACGCACATGAATCAACATGAGCACAGAGTTCAACATGTTAAGTCATCACATGCTACATTTAGTCATTTAGCAGACGCTCTTATCCAGAGCGACTTACAGTAAGTGCAGGGACATTCCCCCCCGAGGCAAGTAGGGTGAAGTGGAGATCCCATCTGTTACTGATACTGGAGATTGCACACTCATACACAGCAGTTTTGGTATTCCTGGCACAGGTAGAAGAACAAGTATGTGTTGCCTCTTGTATTGGGGGTCAGGTGGTTGAGCGGTGAGGGAGTGAGGCTAGTAATCTGAAGGTTGCAAGTTCGATTCCCGGCCGTGCCAAATGACGTTGTGTCCTTGGGCAAGGCACTTCACCCTACTTGCCTCAGGGGAATGTCCCTGTACTTACTGTAAGTCTCTCTGGATAAGAGTGTCTGCTAAATGACTAAATGTAAATGTAAATGTATTTAATTGACCCAAATTTCCCTGACTGAAAATCCTAGAAAAGCAAGTGACCCTGTAATGAACCACAATACAAACTAGAACATCTAGGTTGGATTCCACAGTGTGGATAGAAAGCGTAAATAGAAAGCCTTTTTTCGTCTTCAAACATACGTCAACCTCTATTATCGTGTGTTGTTGTGATCTTAAGGTGCATCTATAGGGTGTGTTCATTAATTCATGATCAATGTCAGGTTCAATCAGCAATGTGGAATCTCTTTCAACCAGGTATAGAAGTCGAAACATCTGAAGAAAGGGTTGTTGAGTTTTGTAAAACATCTTGTGATTGTGAAGCCATTTGTATGAGGTGTACTGGAGGAACATATCTCAAGACACAATTAGACTTGGATGTACGTTCATGATCACAGGAAGGGGTGAACTGCAGACAGGGACGAGAGCACATAGCCCAAGCTGTCTGCCTTTTCAAGAAATATGGATCGCTTGACTATCTGCATTACCTCTCACTGTGCTGTTGTGAGATAATGAGTGGTTATGCAATCTTAATTTTGATCATGGCATTTGTTTACACAGAGTCCATGTGCATCAGTCTGATGTGAATTCAGTACTGAACATATCTTTGAAGTTTGGGGGGGAAAACGAACTTTGATTCAGCATTAAAGAGCCACCAATTAAGATAATTAGCAATTTCCATCTGTCATGTCACACTCCCAATCTATAAAACATATTTTTCAGCAAATATTCCGAGAAGAAATGTCTGGAAAAGGATACCTTGGATGAGGTACAAAACAACAGTGTAAACAAATCTGAGTGGGCCTTGCTTTTAACCCACCTTTTCATCTCCGCAAAATGTATCTGCCCAACAATTAATGAGACTCTAGGCTCCTGGAAAGTTGGGATGAAATAAAACATATGACTTCAATGCCATTATTCTACATTTGCATTCCTTTGAAGATAAGAGGGTGTATGCTTCTACATTGCATATACTGGCTGGGAGTGCCGCGCAAATTATGACACCTCGTTCCACCTTTCCCTGGACAGATTGTATTGCCGCATTGATAGAAAGTGCAGTTTTATATATTTGAAGGACATGATTGCGACTCAATTTCAACGAACATTGTACCGTGACAATTTAACAATGCAGCCTATACAGAAAGCAGTTTGCAGCTAAACGTTAAAATATATAGTACTGACTTTGAGTCCTGCTCTCTCCTTCGCTGGCAGTTCGATGTCCCTCACTTGGCATTGGAAATAATGAGAGCCATAAAAGGCAGGTTGTTTACAGCAACCCCAACATCACCCTATGAAATGTATTGCTTTCGAGTGGAAGTGAGACTCAACCTTCAGCTGAGGTCAAAGGTATCATGTCCATCAAGGTTTAATTAGCAACGGATTTCTCCTTGTGGAGAGATAACAATGCAATGCTTAGGCAATCTGTTCATAATGCACAATCCTCAATCCATAATGTCAATCCTACTCAGTTACATTTTTTGATTTTGATGAATAATTGGTCGGGAAAGTCGCTTCGCAGTGGGTTCGTAGCTTTCCTAAGTCAATCCCATATTTCCCACCAGATAAATCTTGACGTTGTGATTGGTCGCTGTGAAGTAAAGAGATCACACAGAAGTGCCAAGAATGTAATTTATACCTTTTCTGACAAACCTTCTGCACGGTATTTGCAAGACTGTAATTTGGTTCTCTTTGCAGCCAGCAAATACCACTGCCACTCACATTTGAGGTTAAATTAATGCACATTCATACTTCCACTGGTTTTTAATGTAGATGCATGAACCAGGTTTTTAAAATAAATGATTTTCGGGCCATGGAGAGGTCAGTGTTGTGCTAATGAAAGTGTTCTTTAAACAATTAATGATGTCCTTGGAATTTGGGTAGTTTCCTAGATAATTATATTGTCATTGCCATTGCATTTCGTGTAAAAAACACATGATGGCAATTAAACCCAGACACCTACCCACCGTCATTATCTACCGTCGGCTCGTCCGACACCCTGCACATCGACGGCAGAGCAACTGCAACACAGTCGCAGCTTTGGTGGGAAAAAAAAAAGAATGGAAGAACAAAGATGAGAAACTTCTTATCGGCGCAACACAAGGTCCTTCCCCCCCCCCCCCCCCCCCCCCCTTCCTGGCAGCCGCGAGGATGCAGTTTGAAGTGGCCGCCCCCTGCCCCGACGTGTCAGTGTGAGGGATGGCTCCAGTCGACCTGCTGGGGGGATCTCTACACATCCGCCCAGAGAACGAACTCCGAGCTCTCTCTCTCTTCCTCAAGATGATCCCATCCATGGAGATCTAGACTTAAAGGAGAAGAGAGAGAGCGAGAGAGTGAGAGCAAGAGAGACAGAGAGAGAGAGAGAGAGAGAGAGAGAGAGAGAGAGAGAGAGAGAGGGAGAGGGAGAGGGAGAGGGAGAGGGAGAGGGAGAGGGAGAGGGAGAGAGAGAGAGAGAGAGAGGGAACTTCACGGGGAGAGAAAAATTGTTAGGGCTCCATTTTTTTCTTACCGTTCATGCAGTGCAGTCCTACAGACCTTGGTGTGTGTACTAGAGGAAGCCATGAATAAAAGATAGGAGTCTCCTTTTAGGAAGGAAACATGATAAATAATATGGTAATTTGCTGACAGGTGAGATGCTTTGGAAAGGTGCCCTCGATAGATTAATACCAGAACAGAGGCTGATAGTGGTTTAATTAATCATGGGGTGGCCAGTCTCTGTGCCCTTTGGTTATAGAGCCTGTATTGGAGGAGAATCTATGGCTGGGAAGGGGCAGGGGTGTGTGGTGTTGTCCTCAGTGGAGTGTATCACACACATTTGTCTGCCTAAGGGGGAAGCACATTTGTCCTGCAAATAATAGTGCTTCCGAACCGAAGCGGCACATCTGATAAAATTAGCAGCAGGGCAAGGGCAAGCTATGACACCTTCATGACTTGTCTTACTGTTTGCACCGAAAAACTTTGTCTGAATTTGCCCATCTCTGCTCTACATTCAGACTTTTGTCTCTTGCACAACCTTGCACTTACATTTCGTTGCACTGCACTGTTTTGCACTTTGCACAACTATTTAATCAGTGCTTCAGTGTATCTATTTATTGCCCTACGTATCCTTACAACGCACTCTTGGACTGGGAGGCTAGTCCTATTTTAAAAGCTGTTACTGTTTGTCCTTGAGAATTAACTATAAATGTGTATTTTTTTTAATTTTAATTAATGATATTTTTCATCCTTCCCAGAGCCACAGCACCTACATACATTATATACAGATACCAGTTTGGAGACACTGTAGAAGTGAATGTCTACATCCTAACTGAACTTTCTCTGTTGTCAGCAGTCAGGCACCATTGGTTTCCTGGGCCTGTGTTCTGAGAAATTAAATATTAATGCACGGCGGTTACATGAAAGTCACGGCAAGCATCAGATCTACTCGGATTCCAAAACAATAAGCACACGCCGCTTATCTGAAACAAGCAGGTTTTACAGTAAAATAACGTGACGTTCCACGAATATGAAATCCGAGGGCTGTGTCAAGACTATCTTTATTTCCGTCGCCTGATGCTCATTACTGCAGAGGCTTGGTGTGTTGTGCGGTGGTCACAGTTAATTTCCTGATTTGCGCTGAACAACAAAAGAAAGGGTATGTTTAGTATCGACGTGGGAGATGGTTAAACAAAACAAGTTGGCAGCATCCTAAATTATTTACATTCTTTAAAGTGTGCTTGTGTTTGAAGCTCGTCACAATAGGTGCTGGTTCTGGAACACCCGAACAAGAATGAGATCTGAATTCCGTTGCTTTATTCTCCTTCTGTGACTCAACACACTGTGTATGTTAGGATGGTTTACAGGGACAGGATAACGGTTGGAAGCTTCATCATGATGATAACATACTGTATGGGTAGATGTGCCTGAGGGCTGGTCCCCTGTGCAACATCACGCGTGTCCCGAGCCTGCAGACGTTTCTCATACATCGCACATATTACATGTCTTGTATCGATTGAAAAACAAATTTACACGTAGAGTGTATTGTTTTATCTCCTGTTCATATCGTTGTCAGAATACATGAATACAGCTGTGTTTTTTGTTGGTGTACATGTGGTAAGCTTTTGTGTGTTTTTTGGGGGGGATGAGTTTCCAAGCCAGATGAGACTGTGCCCAAGTCCACATGTGGCAGTGTCCTTGCTGCCTGTCCCAGTTGATGATGAGTTAACCGTATGAATGCATCTACAATTCACCCTGGTCCACTTTCAGCCAGCCTATTGGTTTGTTTGAAACCCATTTCCACATGGGGAATAGATGTGCCTGCGACCAGATGCTTCAATTTCAAGACCAAAAGACAAAAAAAAAGAAAAAAAAGAAAATTGGACTGAAATCATGCCTCCATCAACTTTGACATGTCAGTCTTACAGATATCGATTTCGAGGATGTCTACGACCTCTGAAGTACTTTTCGGAGCTTTGTAGAAACATGGTAAATATCATCAATCTCCGTGTTCAGCGTTGTACAAGGTTCCCAGCTGGTCTCCACTCTCTAATCAATGCTGATCTGATGGTCCAGAGCCATATGAAATCACATTCAATGAGTTTTCTTTCGCTTGACTGCAGCTGGATCCGAAACAACACAACTCTTCCATTTCTTTTGTTTATTCTGTCAATGCTTCACTTCAGACACTAGTCTGGAGTGATTTATATTATAATGTTTCTTATAACATGATCAAGTTGGTATTCAAACTGGTTGTTAGAATATTTAGAAAACCCTGGAATTTTGCGTTTTGTTCAAATAAATTAAATTCTCGTCAACATTTTGTATAGGTTGAATGTCAGTGAAGTTGTTCAATCAAGTAATTCACTGATAAAATGCTGTATGAAAAATACAGAAAACTATTGAGGTTCTTGTGTGTATTTCAACACACTGCTAGTAGTGTGTAGAGAGAGAGAGAGAGAGAGAGAGAGAGAGAGAGAGAGAGAGAGAGAGAGAGAGATGAGAGAGAGAGAGAGAGAGAGAGAGGGGGAGGGGGAGGGGGGGGGGAGGGGGAGGGGGAGAGGGAGAGGGAGAGGGAGAGGGAGAGGGAGAGAGAGACCACCTTTGGACGATCCTACAGGATATAGTTCTCCTTTCCATCTTAGGCATTAAACAGTTCTGTCTCTACACCAATAAAGGACAATAATAACCTAAAATCTGGTGAACAAGATTCTCACGGTCTCATACACAGGTCACAACCCACTTTTACAATGTAACTTTAAAAGATACCTAATGCTTGATTATTTTAAAAAGCACAATTCTTCACCAATCCCAATTTCGCATATAAACATTATAAGCTACTGTTTGAAATATGGACTCGACGGCCCTTGATTCAGTGCAATGACTGATGTGCAATGGTAGATTCTGACATTTTTATTTTATGCCTTCTTTTATGAGCCCTCCTCACGGTACTCTGCAGATGAAGTTATCATCGCTCAGCGTGACTAATTTATGAGAACCCCTCCAGGGTTGTGCCCCTCTGAACCTTTTCAAATTGAAAACTTACGAGTTTAAGTGGGTCATAAGGACGTTGTCTTGAGGAGAAGGACATTGTTTTTCAGAGACAGATGATGGATATCGACAGATAAAGATGCAAATTTGTGCAGGTTCACTGCAATTATTTCACCCAATAGTAGTTACGATGACAGAATTTATGAGAAAGTAGTTCTCATAAAACTATCATGTAACAGTATATTTAAATCTGCTGTACGGAATGTATGGCCGTTATTACAATTTTACGACGGAACCCTCTTTTAAGTGTCATGTTGACACTGGCTATTTTGGCAAGTTATTCACATGCTAGGCTAATACAGGTAGACTTATATTATCTTTTACTTCTAATTAAGTTTCATTTTCACACTGTAGCTGAGTTTTGTTAGGGGATTAAAAAAAAAAAGGCTGAGAATTATTTAACGTAAAAACATTGACTAATCAGTTACTCTCCGGTGCAAAAATCAATGTTGTGTCTCCAGAGTTTTGTTTGAAGGAGTCTAAACTAATCAGAACGGCTGTTTCCTGTGTCAGGGGTTGCTGGGTAGCACAGTGCTTTCGATTAGGAGACAGTGGCAAAGATAGATGATGGGAATATCACAGACCAAAGACATATTCAAGTCCATGTCTTTCCCCCAAAAAATGAAATGAGTGGTCAGATGGCTGAGCGGTTAGGGAGTCGGACTATTAATCAGAAGGTTACCGGTTCGATTCCCGGCTGTGCAAATGACGTTGTGTCCTTGGGCAAGGCACTTCACCCTACTTGCCTTGGGGAGAATGTCCTTGTACTTACTGTAAGTCGCTCTGGATAAGAGCGTCTGCGAAATGACTACATGTAAATGTAAATGAAAAACACATGAAAAAACTTTTGTAACCATAACATCCTTTTGTCAGAGGACTTCATTATGTTTACTTCATGTGAAACCCACTCAGCTTTACTAAGACACCATTTAAGATTGTCGGATTCCAGTTGGACAATTCTTAAGTTTTCATGAGATGAGCCGTGCAGTGACCATTCAAATTTGATAATAAAGTTTTGGCAGAGAGGTGACACTGAATGCAGATGTACTACTTGAATCGGCTAATAAAGTTTTGGCCTACATCAAAGCTGCTAGATGAAAAAGGAGCCCTAAAGACCATATTGACTGTAAATCCGTGCTTGGCACCTTAAAACAGATTTCTTTCTTTGGAACAAAGTGCTGTTGGGTTGTGGTCAAGTTTGGCTGATTGATTTCTAAAGCCCTATTTCACATGGATACTGTTGGAGATCTGTCTAATCTATCCTTAATTAGCGCCGCCTGTCACTGCTAGCGCTGAGTGAATTATAAGATGTCTTAAGTTGTACAAGTCTCATCACAATTATGGAAATATACTCACATGCGCTTGCACTTATGAGAGACACATCATTAAATAAAAAAACATTTGTGATATCTTATTTTATTTTATAAATGTATAGAGCAAAACCATGAAACTGCAGTTTTCTAAGTGCTGCTCTCTGCGGTTCCCATGAGATTTCAAATGGCGCAGGAGTTTAGAGCACTGCCATCTTAGAGGAATGTTATGCATTTTGTCACAAGCAACAATACCTTATTCAGACGTTTTAAAAACAGTACTTAGAATCCATTTAAATGTTTCATCCAGGAAGTGGAGAGTGTTTGTTTGTGTGCGATGTCTTTCACTGCAGAGTGATGAAATGTGTTTACAAAACGATGTGAGCCCCAATCGCCGGAGAACATATGTCTCCTCCATGACTTCAAAAGCCCTCCCTGTGTCGGTCTCTGTTAGTTGACCTTCTTTCATTTAGTGGCATCGTACTTAAATCACATTTGACAGGTTTCAAAAATGTACTCCAATGACCACTGAAGAGTATTAAAATAGGATTTCAGGCTGCTGAGGGTCGAGATCTCGTCGACAGCAGGTCTCAAGAGAGCTGCTGTCCTACTGACTGGGTCACTCAATATTGTCCACCAACTACAGTGTTTTGGCTCTGCAACACTTTAATAAATAATTACATTGGATAAGTTCTACAATCAGTCCAAGGTGTGTGTGTGGGAGGGGGAGAGGGAGATAGAGAGACAGATTATGCATATCTATCAATATATCCGTTGCATTTGTCTCATCTTGGCTACTGTGCGCCGGTCTAATGGACTATACACATTAGAAACTGGATAATTAAGCATAATGGGCAAAGTGAGCTAAGAGAGATTGAACGGTTTTCTCCATCTGTATTTGCCAAGAGCATTCCTGTCCATTATCGTTTCACAGTTGTGCAAGAGGGGGCAGATTCAGACTGAGAACTTGATGGCTCCATTCATATGCCCCCCCCCCCCCCCCCCCCCCCCCACACACACACACACACACACTATTCCTGTGACACATTTCAAGTTACAGCCAGAGGCTAAACTGTCTAGAATATTTGGCCTGTTCGGTTGATTGTTCACTGGAGAAGCTAACCGATTAGCCGCCAACCGCCATTCATTCCATTGTATCTGCTGTTCCACTGTGTACAGTCGAATGCTGAAAGTACATTGGTCATATTTGGTTTAACTATGGATTTTCTTCATTATCGGTAGTTGTCCTAGATAAAGGTGTGTTATTTCCTTGTGAGTTTAGAATATAGATGTGGACTCAAAGAGGACTTCCACATTGTTCACCATAACAAGTCAGCAGATTATCCAGCAGATTGTAGTGTGTAGTTACATTTAACAGGGAGAAAGACCAGTTCATTGTGGTTGTGCTGTACCAGTCCAACAAGACTGTTGTTCCTGCCTTCATGCATGAGGCCAGACTGTAGGGATTCAGCCAGGTTCTCTCACAGAGCACAGAGAACCTAACCTACACAATGCTCCCATTAACCCAGATCACTTACAAACGATAACACTTATTGTGCATCACTCCAGGGGAAAGGTTTCCCAGCACAACGATATCATGCAATTTTCTAAAGCATACAGATATCAATTATGTTTTACTCTACCTGAATGCCATTGCCCCCCCCCCCCCCCCAACACAAGCTTGTGTAATTAGCCCCAGTGTATATTGAATTGTTTACCAAATCCACTTGAACACATTCCATCGCGTGTTGTTGTATGATGGTAGAATGAATTCTGTCATTTAATCCTCCATCCCAGATCCTCTGGTGTAAGTGCCTGTAACGATGTGTGCACAGACACTCGGGAGAAAGGAATAAAAAGAAAAAAACGACAAAAAGGCTCTCAAAAGCTTTACCTCATCAATCTCACAATGCAAATGCTGTAGCGAATCCATCTGGGCCAGTTTAGCGGAAGTTACGCTGTCGGTTCGAATACAAACAAAGAGCATGATGGGCACTCGGCAGTGGAGACTGCTGTCGATCGGTGGTTGGGCCGTTTTAATGGCGATCTAGAGGTTGCAGGTTCGAATCCCCTTGGACGTTACTTCGGAAGTATCATCTACTACATAAATACATTATGTTAATGATGTGATTATTATGAACAATTATTGTTATTATTATCAATTAGAATGTGCAGGAATGTACAGGCTTACTTGTCGCGAAGGCAGCCGGTCAGTCAGTCCTACCTGACAGTGCTGAACAATAGATGTGTGGAGGCCTGGGCATTAACTTGTTCTTTGTGGTTGAGCAACTCTTTGATTGAGCATAGAAGAAGTTCTCAGAGGCGCTGTGTGGCTGAGTGGCAGTCTCGAAATGAGCACGCCACTGTGCGTCTGTTACCTCAGCTTCACCAGGTCTTCTGGCTTGTTGAAGTTTCTGTTTCTCCTCGCCTGAGAATGTATTTATCTGAGGGTTTTGTTGACAGTTCACATTTCTGTTTCAGACATTCTTTTTTTTCTGGGGAGTTTTTGATGTCTCACTTCAGACTCTGGGAAGTTTAATCCTTTGTTTTTAGGGGTTTGTGATTCAGGTTTAACTGGATGTTGGGATTGTCTACCATCCTCATGCCACTAGTTCAAACTAAAGCTTGGCTTTAGTTGATTCGACTCAAGTTAAGATTGTAAGGAGATGCCAATCCTTCAATCAAAACAATAAAAAACAAGGTGAAATTTGCCATTTCTCACAGCAGCATGGTCTGCTAATGGCCATTTGTCCTGGAGAAGTCTCAAGCCATACGGTTTAAGTCTGCAACTTACATTTAGTCATTTAGCAGACGCTCTTATCCAGAGCGACTTACAGTAAGTACGGGGACATTCCCCCGAGGCAAGTAGGGTGAATTGCCTTGCCCAAGGACACAACGTCCTTTTGCCCAGCCAGAATCGAACCGGCAACCTTCTGATTAATAGCGAGATTCCCTAACCGCTCAGCCATCTGTCTCCCTTCCACTTGTGCTTCCCAGTACACCACCTCTGAACCTGTAGGAGACACGCAGCACCAACCTGTTAACGGACCCTGCGATTACTCTCCTAGCACACGGTGGTTATGTTCCGCCCATTAACGCTAGCTTGGAAGGTATTCCAAATTTCAAACTGTCTCCAATCAACCCTCCCTGACCTTTCAACTGGCAGAAAATCCCCATGTATCTTTGTCCTGGCGATCGGTAGAAGAATAACAGGCCGGCAGATTCATTTCAGTTTCCCCGTAACCACAACACAGCGACGTTTAACGAGCGAGTATTGAAGACTTCAGGGAAGCTTTTATTTCCTCTGACATTGTTATTGCACAATGATGAGCCATTACCTGGACAACAAGCATTTGACTGCAGGTGGGTCCCAGACAGTAACAGTGGAAATCATCTGCAATTTGAAGTCTCCTAGGTAACCCGTAGGGGCACGAGAAATAGCTGTTGTTTCTGTTCCAGTAGTGGCATGGGCCTGGAATTAAAGAGAAAATGAGTTTTTTTTTTTTTTTTTTTTCTCGATTTCTCCCTAATGCCCTACAGCAGGGGTCAGGTATATCTGTTGCAGTATGGGTGTGTTTGTGTGTGTTCAGGGAGCGGAGGGGTAATAAGGGAATGTATTCTGTGTGGTTGTCATTCCCTTGGTATACAGTTGCATGGTATACAAAATGCATGTTTGTGTGTGTGAATCTTATACACACGCGTGTGTTACTCTCGTCAGTAACACACGCGTGTGTTACTCTCGTCCAACCAAGCACATTCATCTTTTTTTGTGGTTCAGAGGTATTGCCCGTTTTATCACAACAGCCTTAAGTGTGTTTGTGTGTGTAAGAGAGAAAGCATTATCGACACAAGCAGAAAGAATACCGTGCTCATGCTGTCATTCTCTTACACCATCCAACATTCTGTCTTTGTGACCAAAGGTTTTCTCTCTATGTACAAAGTTTCAAACTGATTTTTTTTTTTTTATAAGCTTATAAGTTTTTATAAGCCTTTTTTTTGTTACTTTGCTATTAAGCAGATATGATGTACAGTGCAATCTTAAGAATGGCCGATGAAAGACATTTCCAACCCAATTCCTACCTTCTATGAGTCTGTGGCGTGGGCATATGACTAACGTACTAACATGACTAACATTGTGTCCTTGGAAGGAGCAGACAAATGATGTGGGTTTAGGTTATTAGGATATAAACGCTAGGAATCATGTTAAACAGCTGCAGATGTAGTTGTTTTAGAGTGAAGTTCACGTAGCAAACGGGCGGAGGTGTTTCGCCCTGGAATATCCTCAACAGTCAGGTGGCTGAGCGGTTACGGAATCGGGATAGTAATTTGAAGGTTGCCAGCCTCGGGGGGGAATGTCCCTGTACTTGCTGTAAGTCGCTCTGGATAAGAGCGTCTGCTGAATGACTAAATGTAAATGTATTTCTAGTCTTTCTGTCTTTCTAGTCCCTCGATTTCAAAGTGTTCAAAACCTTCAATTTCAGTTCCCTGCTTCTGCGAGGATTTGACTTGATGCAGAGAAAAAGTCCTCCCTCTTCAAATTCCTAACAAGAGGTTTACCTGAGGATTTAGCTCGCCGCATCTTGGAAAATGGGCGCTGGGATGAGTCTCTGGAAGGGGCTGTTATTGAAATGTGGAGCTCAGCAGGGGGCCTACAGATCCTCTGACACCTGTGTGAGCGAGCATGCAGCGGCTGAAGCAACTGTTGTTTGTTTTGGAAAACCGTCGCGTGTCGCTGGCCTGACTCCTGGCAGGGGGTTTTCTTGGAGAAAAAAGACTAAATGAAGACTCTTTAACCTGCTGGAGGGGGAGGGGGAGGGGGAGGGGGGGGTAAGATGATCAGTAAGCCCAGGAGCTTCTCATGTCGAGAGGCCCGCATTAACATGCAAAGCATTCTGGGTAGGGAAGAAGACGCTGCGTTGTTGATTTCTATCGATGCGAGGTTGTGTGTGTGTGTGAGGTTCTGTGTGTGTGTGTGAGGTTGTGTGTGTTTGTCTCTGTGTGTGTGTGAGCCTGTATGTTTGTGTGTCTCCGTGTGTGTGTGAGAGGTTTTGTGTGTGTGTCTCCGTGTGTGTGTGAGAGGTTTTGTGTGTGTGTCTCTGTGTGTGTGTGAGAGGTTTTGTGTGTGTGTCTCCGTGTGTGTGTGAGAGGTTTTGTGTGTGTGTCTCCGTGTGTGTGTGAGAGGTTTTGTGTGTGTGTCTCCGTGTGTGTGTGTCAAGAAACGCTTGCTTTTCCACTGCTGGAACGGACTGCTTGGCCCAGCTGTGTATCTAGGACTGTTGTGACTGACAGCAAGACTGGAGACTCAGAGGCTGTGTGTGTGTGTGTGTGTGTGTCAGTGAGTATGTGTCAATGTTTGTGTGTATGTGTGACTTTTTGTAGAGGGAAGGGGGACATGAAGAGAGAATTTAGAATATGGTTAGTGAGCCAAATGTAATCAGGTTTTCATTTACATTTAGTCATTTAGCAGACGCTCTTATCCAGAGCGACTTACAGTAAGTACAGGGACATTCCCCCGAGGCAAGTAGGGTGAAGTGCCTTGCCAAAGGACACAACGTCATTTTTTGCACTGCCGGGAATCGGACTGGCAACCTTCAGATTACTAGCCCGATTCCCTAACCGCTCAGCCACCTGACTCCCAGAGCTAATATTAAATCTGCTTCTCCTTCCTGAGTGCATGTTCGAATAGATAAACAGATAAGTGACCCTCTGATGGCCCTTATTGTGTAACACTGGGCGTGAGTGGAATTGTGATATTTAAACGTTAACTTAAACTTTTTCATTCGGTTATAGTGACACATGTTTCATCTCTGACGCCGCGAGAGGAATATAGGATGCACAAATCAAGGTTGAACATTAGTGGTGTTACGAAGAGCCATGTATAACCAGCTTCACATGCAAATGTGAATAAATCAACGTTTAAACTGATATTAACTTTAACGTTGGTATGGTTTAAGTCCTGGAAAGGACGCTTTTCACTGCGGGCCAAAACTCAGAGAGGCTCAGATCATTTGGAAATTAAACCCTATCCAAAACAATTCCAAGAAAGACGAGAAATTCTTAATTCAAGCCACAATGCCACCGCCTCGCTATAAATCACATTTCCGATAACAGTGATGGTCGGATGCTTTTTTAAATTGTTCAGGGAAAATGTAAATATAATATTTCTGCTAACCAAACAATTATGAATCGATGTGGAGCGTGAATTCTGCTGCTGTCAGGGTTCTGTCTTGAATCCGTAGCTCTGTTCAGAGCTCACTTAAGATCAAAGCAGAAGGAAATGTATTCCTTAGAACTTATTTTCCTCATTAAAGAATTGTACATCTAAAAGCATTCTATATATCCCTGTTAGAAGGGTCAAGAAACATGTTTTTGATGGATGGCGTGAGATGAGATGTCGAAACGTTTGGCCCTATGGTATCTGCAAGCATCTTTTCAGAACATTTTGAATTGTTTTGTTTAATTTCTTGTTTAATTATTTTGTTGTATTTTTATATTTTCCTGCTCACATTAACACATGTTGAAATGAGTTGGGGATCAATACAGTTGGAAACAAGATCCATTTTTAATGGATTAAACTTTAACTGTTTAATCTATACAGTACATCTGTTTAATTTGCCACATCTCATTAAACTACTACTGTCCTAATGTTAAGCTATTCTTATTTGCTCTAAGCTATTGCAATTAGCACTTATAGTTAGATGCAAGCTGCATTTCATTGTTTTTTTACTGCATTGTGTACAATGACAATAAAGTTGAGTCTAATTTCATTCAATTTAATATAATAACATAAAAAATATACACAATAGTAAACCTCATCTTCTTTTGTATTTATTGAAGGAGAAAGAGGCTTATGCCAGATGACTTGTCATGTCACAGACGATGTGGTTTGTTGAACACAGAAGCTAATGCTTCATGCTGGGAGTTTCTTAGCAATTTGAGGTCATATTGTGTTCTTTCATCAGGACTGCATCTGTGATCTTCTTTGTCTTAGAATTCTTGCACAATGACAGCCATACTTTGTTTTGTTTTGATGTTTGGTCAGCTATTTGCTTCACACATCCCCTGGTGTGTGTGTGTGTATGTGTGTGTGGTTGTCTCTCTTTGTGTGTGTGTGTGTGTGGGGGGGGGCATTTTAGGCTGTGCACTTGATAGATTTCTTGTCACTTTCCAGTTCACCTCTTGCAGCCTCATTCTTCACTAGAAATGGGTAGGTCGTTAACGCCAGAAAAGGAAGACTGCTTTCCAGATAGCAGATGGGCAAATCTTCTTAGCATGCACTCCTGCCCTACCCAGTTAATTGAGTGAAATCTGTTATGTACAGTGTACAAGTGTTGCAGCCCATGCGCTCCCCTTGTAACGAAATCATGGATGCTGTGCTAAGCAACGGCTGGGGAAAAAAGGCTGAAAATGGTATCAATTAATATTCAGACAGATTATGTATCGCCCGTTTATAATTTTCTAGACCCCTCCCTTTCCTCTCCAGCTAATACTAAGGAGACAGAATTTGACAGCTAAGATACAATAGCTGCCCCCCACACACACACAACACCATTGTATGTTTTTGAGCAGTTGCCATGTTTTGACACAATGATATAAGACATTTAGCTATCTATAAATCTATAAAAACGTTAGATTGGTGATGTTGAGAGGAAGTATTATCTTTAATATCACCCTTTCATAGCACTGAAGGCTGCACCTTACAGATTGATTACATGAGGGTGATGCTGGAGGTGTAAGGGTTAATCACATGATGACATAATGAACCAACAGTCTATTAAATATACAGTGTAATGGATGATAACCACAACACATATATTCCACAGAAATACATATTTTCTCTGGTTTTCTCTAGTTTTCCTGGGAGTGTTTCCTTGTCTTCCTCCAGGGTCTTAGGTGGGTTTAGGTGCAGTTCTGTGGGCGTATGTGAAGCCCTCAGTGACACTGCTTGTAAAAAGGGCTATACACATTTTTCCGTCCTTAGTTTTATCGAATATCCTCAACTTTTCTCAGAGGGGATAAATCTCCACCTGCAATTTGCTGCCTTTAACGTTGTTTCTGTGGCCAGTGTGTCTGTAAGCTGCCCTGGCACAGTCTGAATCTCCGGTCCTCGTGGCCCGAGGCTCAGGCTGGCTGCTAGTTATCGCATCCCCTATCCTTTGCTAATTCAGATTCATGAAAGATAAAGAAAAAGCGATAATGTTGTACGGATGATGGACAGCTGTATCAAAACTCCATCAGGTTATCTCCCCTCGGGAACAAGCATCTCACTGCAGGGCCCGCTCGTAATACCGTCACATTCATGCGTGTTAGTGATGTGCCGATTGAAAGCTGAGAAGCCCTAGTGCTGTGAGAATGTCCGTGAAATAAGGTAAAGTCTGGAAACTAAAAACAACAGAGGTGTCAAGCCTGAATAAGGGAGTCACACATGCTCACCGTCGGGGGGGAAGAAAATTACTTTTATAAGAGTTTATTAACAGATGCTGTTGAAGAGGATGCCATCACAGAGTTTCTGACTCGGTGTTGATTAACTGTTTTTTCAAGTTAGAAGAGATGTCTTGGGATTTGTTTTGAGAAGATGGCGTAGGATATTTTCATATGGTACAAACAGTATCTGCATTTGAATGTTGAAGACACATGTTACAATAACTTACGAACTGTACAGTCATTTAGGAAAAACTGGATTTTTGGGATCCATTATTTGTGGATTCTATCGATGTTGTAAATTTCAGCGGAATTTGCTGAAACATACTTAAACAATTTTATGTGTTACATAAAAATCCATAATAATATACTGTACACTTCAAGGTCTGTTTTTACAGTGCCTTTAAAAATCTATTGAAGGACTATGGCAAAGTGGCTGATGATTTTGTGGACCTGGAGGGAAATGTGGAGACTGCCCATGTTTCAATTTGCCACATCCCAGAGAAACATACAACATCTACTTTAATCTGAATTGAAAATCCCCAAACATCATTTTTTTACCAACCAGGACAGGTAATGCTGTTTTCCCCCTCAGTGGGCACAGGTTTGGATGGACTGATAGTGTCAGCGACGAACAAAATGGAACATTTCAGTGCCCCCTGGCAGGATTCAGGGTCTAGAAAGTTCTAGTGGATAATTGTCACTATGGTCTCGTTTATTGCAGGAGTATCTTGTCTATCATGACTCGTATCTTAATTTTTTAATCTTTTAATGAGAATCTCAGAGTATAGATAATGAAGGTGAGATGTACTGTAAGCAACTGCATAACAAATCCGTCCTCCCTGTTAAAAATAAATTACAACAGAGTGAGAGCGGTGAATGTTTTGTTATGCTACAACAATCAAGTTCCTTTACAGGAGAAAGTGATCGTATGCAGTGACAGAGTTATCAACTTAACGGCATATCTTCTCAGAGTTTACTTAACTCAGTGCAGTCCCACTAGACCATGCGATATCCAGCGTACTTTTCACTCAACGCCAAACTGCTATTTCAAGGTTCTTCCAAGACACATGATCCCCTCTGCGCTCAACTGCATCCTTTGTTAGCACGCATACCAGCAGTGTTTAATGATCTTGGGATTGAGTTTGGGATTGTAAACATGCTTCCACACACCCTCAAAAACAAGCTCTTTTCTTTGGAACTCTCGCTGTGCGATTCTTTCTTTCTCCCTCCTCCCATCTTAGCGTAGGGTTGCCGTGCGGCTTACGTTTTCCCCAGGTAAACACCGGTGCACTGGGGTGCGGTAGACACCGGGGCACTGGGGGTTGGTAAACTCCGGTGCACTCAGGTGCGGTAGACACCGGTGCACTGGGGTGCGGTTTTTGGCCTTGTTCCCAACGACATCGCCCCACGCTGCGGTGAGTCATCTGGGGGGTGTGAGAACGGAGATCGGGTGGTCATGTGACCACATACACATTTATTGGCTGGCTGGCCTTCCTGCTTGTTGACAGGGAGGCTGATGGCTGTGTGTTTGGCAATGCCCTCCCTCCCCCCCCCCTTTCCCCCCTCCTCCCTCCCCCCTCTCTCCCAGGTCAATCATCCTCTTGACTAGTTAGCCATCAGTGTGGGCTAAGAGCTTCTGGGGGACTCTATTGTGACATGACATAAATGGAACACTATTGAATTGAAACTGCCTGATGGTTTTCACAAAAAAAGTGGATAGGGGAAAATGCATGTTGATTCGGTTAGAATAATTGCTCCCAATCAGATTTTTTTCCTTTCCCCATTGACGCGCCCAGTATGGGGGTTGTTGCTGAATCAGTTGTCACTCTCTCTGGAGGAGAGCAGGGAAATGGAGAGTGGAAAAGGTATTTTCAGAACGGCTAATCGTGTGTGAGGCATGGTGATGCTCCTCCGTGCATCATCATGCCGCTGGATCAAAACCGAAACCAGCTGTATGACACCGTACAAGGCATAACAACATCTGCTCAGTACCTAATATTTTAATGTTGTACTGTACTGTACTTTATGCAACAAAATAGTGGTAGCACGTTTCACTCTCTCGTGTTCTGTGGGTTTGTGGCAGGTTGTGTGGGTTGAAACGTGAAGGAGACCTGTGAAACTCTCCATGCACACGTTCATCAACACAACAAGACAAACCTTCCAGTCCATCTGTGCTCACATTCACACTTCCTATTTTAGGTTTTCATTATCCATTGTTTATCGTTTATATCCTGGTTTAAAGATTTAGTTCTAAAACGTTCAAAATAATATGCAGGTCCTCCCTCACACCTGAGCCCAAGTAATAAGTCTAACTAATACATTTGTGCTCTGAGGAAAATGTCTTCATGAATATGCATGCATAGCTTGTGAAAGCCACCTGGTTCCACTCACCTGCCCGAGAAAAAACATAATGGTGAACTTAAGCCCTGTGCCATTGAAAGCTGTTAGCTCAGTGTCTAGTTCAACTAGTGAATATATTTTAGATATACAATTCATGTATTGTTTTATCACCATGGTGGGCTTGTATTTATCATGTTCGTTTATCATCTGGTAAGTTGAAAGTTAGTGAAAGTTTCAGTTTACGGTTTGGTCAATGTGCAGTGCAGTTTATGTGTTTCTACACTGTATGTCTAATAATTCTGTCTAATACTGTGTGAAACTTGTGTCTGTAGGAGTTTGAAGGAAGAGAGTCAGTGTTGAGTCACCTGGCTTCAGATTTAGATCAACTAATATGAAAAACCAACATACATCTTTGCCTATTGTAATTTATCATCAGTAGTGGTATACGTTTATCTTCATAGTGTAGAATGGCCTAATTATGCCATTACAAATGGTAAACATTGCACTTGGTCAGACAACGGTGGATTACACACAATGACTACCACAAATCGCCACAGACTACATACCGCACACACTGTACAACTGGATCATCTTTTTCAGCATTGAACAAGACCCTGTATAAAAGATGATGTTTTGTGTATTTACAGCATATGAAAATGTGTTCTTGTCTTTTGGTGTCTGCGACTCTCACCAGAAGAAAGACTCAGATGCGAGCCCTGAGGCAATAACAAACAATAATCTACAGGCAGCGCTGATGGCTAGCCAGAAAGCTATGATCTTCTTTACAGCTGGTTTGTCAGGGAAGACAAAATAAGAAATCCTGCCAATGAGAAATGCATTTCTTTCCAGTATGCATCTCCACGATGTTCAGCTGTGTTTTGTCGGCAACATCGTAGCTGTGAAATATCCCATATCATTTTAAAATGTGTTAATTAAATTCCCATTCACTGACAGCAGTCATGGGGAGATTCGTGTAGAACTAAACAGTTCTTCTGGGAGTGTGTTTGCTAGCCGCTTCCTGGTACATTACAGCTACGTTCGGTTAGTTATTGCGAAAAGCATTCAGCTTCATCTGTAGGCTTCGTTCAGGATGACTGATAGTGAAGAAATGGGTTTTTCCAAAAAAATGAATGAAACTGCTGAACAGAAACTGTTCAGCAGCTTTCATACACATCTGACTTGTATGTGTTTAACAGTTGCTAGACCAACTGTAAGATTCTCATCTAAATGTTATCATCCAAAACAAAAATAAAAAGTAGCTCCTGTCTACAACTCCAGCTTATTGAAAATAACTGACAAGCAGACTGTCTCTGGCTGTGTCACTGTTTTCAAGAGTAAGATTGAAATGTAATATTTATAAGAAAAATAGTCTGTCGAAGGTCCATAACCACCCAATAAGGTAAAGTCGAAAATAAATTATGTTTTTTCTTTTCAGAGGTACAGAATTCCTTTCTAATGTATCTTAGATTGGATTTTCTGAGGTTAAATGCAGAATATTGAATTGAATGCATGAATGAGTGTCTTATCATTAGAGCTCCTTATTCATTTAGATGCCTGTTGCCTTTAAACCTCACTTTCGTTCTCCAGTGTGCATTGAAGCACATATAAGGCTCAAAGGCTGGGATAGTGCAATCAACTGTAATAATAGGGATAATCCTCTGTAATAGGGATTATTCAAAGAACATAAAAAGGCATTTGAGTGTGTTTCCTGCACAGTCGGTACGATACAATCCCACTCAGCAGGGCCCTCCCACGAAGACAAACGACAAAATCTCTTTAAGCTACATTAAAAAAACAAACAGTTGTTTCACTTCTGTGCTTTTGGAGTGGTGTCTTCGTGTGGTAGTCTCAAGAGTTGTATGCATGATTTAAGAATACCTAATTTTCTTCTTCCTTTTATTCATTTCCTCTTTAAATGCAAGTTGTTCACATTTCCTAACACACCAGGCCCGTTGAAGATGGGCTTGATCGTGTTGTTGTTGTTAGCTCTTTCTGTTGCCAAACACAGCACTCTAAACAAGCTACCGCTTCACCTTGAGGGGGCAGTTTCACTAGGACAGTAATGCATGGCATGAGCTCACTGCTTAATATTGCAACAGGGCACTATTATGTTTTGGTGCAGACCGCTAATGGAAGACAAGGGCTCGCCCAGTTTTCCTACTCGAAGGTCATCCTTTAAAACGGTTTTGTTTTCTAATATTGGGAGGGAGTCAGATGGCTGAGTGGTTAGGGAATCGGGATAGTAATCAGAAGGTTGCTAGTTCGATTCCCGGCTATGCAAACCAAATGATGTTGTGTCCTTGGGCAAGGCACTTCACCCTACTTGCTTCGGGGGGAATGTCCCTGTACTTACTGTAAGTCGCTCTGGATAAGAGCGTCTGCTAAATGACTAAAATGTAAATGTAATATTCAGAAAGATGGAGAGCGATCTAGAGAAAGAAAAAGAGATAGGAGAATGAACTTCCTCCAAACAGGAGAAACTTCTTATAGAACACTCAGTAAACATCAGACGAAATAAAAATAGTCTGGGGGGAGTCAGGTGGCTGAGAGGTTAGGGAATTGGGCTAGTAATCCGAAGGTTGCTGGTTCGATTCCCGGCCTGGAAAATGACGGTGTCCTTGGCCAAGACACTTCACCTACTTGCCTCGTTAATACTTGAAAAACACCATTGTTCTTCAAGTATTAACTCCTTCACTTCTGTTTATTTTCATTCACTTGTCTTTCTGCGCCTCCGATTCTTGACCCTTGTCAGTCCCGTGGGCATCAACAGTTATGACAAGCATAAAGACCAAACTTAGTACCCTAACAACTGTCCTCGCGTTTAACTGACGCAAAACTGAAAGATTGTGTTGGGTTCATGAATGAATGCAGATTGTTTGAATAATAAAAAATGTTTAGCATGTAAGGTGTTGAAGGCAAGACAGTTCTGTGGTGTGATCCTCAGCTGGGGAAGCTGTGAGGTGCGACTACTGAATGTTACAGAAGGGCCAGGATACAGTTAAATATGCGTGTTTCCCTTTAGATTCCGCTAGAAAGCGTTACGTTACGTTTCATGGGCAGTCTGACAGCGGACTGCAAGACAAGCTACAAGATCTTAAAATATATTCGCTAGTGAGAGAAATTGCATTCTCAGTGGGGAATTGCATTTGATCAGGTTGATAACCTATATCTATTAGTGTGCGTGTCTCGAAAGAAATTACAGAATAAACCTCACATTCATTATTTCTATGACTGTTTCACTTGCCAGGCATAGACTTGTATCGCGCCCAAACATAGCGGTCTTAACCAAGGACAACAAACACAATGCAAATCCATAGCTACTCAAACTGGCACCTAACACATGCTCAAAAGAAGCTATTGATAGCAGCCGCACTGCATAATCACAGTTCAGACTTATAACCAAATGTAAGGTAGTCATTGATCTTGGAAGCAGCTCAGTACATACAATATTGCAAAAGACAGAGTTGCCAATTAGCCATATTGACAATAACTGATTATTTTAAACAGAATCGAAGACTTTTGTTAGCAAACTGGTCTTTAATTTAACCTGATTATGCTTGTCTGGCGGCGTTACAAGCTTGCCCTGCCTACTTCCTGTGGGACTGGACACTCGTCAGAAAGCGCAAGGCCCTCTACGTCACAAGTGAACTTCCTGAAACCACAATTCAGAGTCAACACAGGGAACAACTGGCTCCAAGTCTACAATATTACAGTTGCGATTATCAACAAGATTTGTATTTACACAGGAAAGGTATTATAATTCACAGACACAGGAGAAGCGTTACTGGAAGGCGAGGTTTGGGGATGTTGATGACACATGACAACGTTTCCAACAGAAACCTATCACTGAGAAGCCACAGAAATATTACTCATGATTGAATTTTGGCCTGAGGCCATCTCTTCTCATGGACCTATCATATTTGTCTCCCCGGGTAAGGAGAGATCATTCACATGTCACCGATGTAATCGGCTCAAAAAAGTTGCTCCCGTACAGTGCTGCTGAAATGTAATGGCAGTCATCAATTCACCTCCAACCAGAAGCCTTGTGATTTATCTCTTTCTTGAACCTTGGTTCACGGATAGCGACAGTGATCTGCAATCACCAGGTCCTCTGCTTGGTACTTGTTGACCTAGTTTTCATATCTTAGAGGTGCCTTTGCAATTATTAACAGGGTGACACTCATGACATATAAGGTTTATCACAGGCATTGGAATATTCTTGCTGAAAGCATGAAGCTACCGTACACACATAAAATAACTTAACTAGTCTAACTTTACCAGGTGCCAAGTGACATGTAGCTTAACTTTGTTTTACTGTGTTACGACTGATTATCCGTAAATGATGAAACCGTAGCAACAGCAAGGCTGTTGTGTGTGCAGCACCGAGGGCCGAATGTCCCAAGGTCATTCAAGAGATCTCAGAGGACAAAGTTTTCTTTTTAGACGTAATTTTGAGACATCGTTTTCAGACTAACTCTGTCACAGATGCTATTACAGATTGACGTTGCATCTTTTTCTCTCTTCCAAGACATCAAACAATTGGATTTGCACTTGTCCATGAACAATGTTCAACGGTGTAGATTTCCCTGTAGTGCCATTAACCAGTGAAGCAGGTGGGAGTCAATCAGTTTGGAAAGTTTAAATGAAGGAGACCATGGAAAGCTGATACATAACTGACACTAGGGAAATGAAATTTTGACGACAGACAAATCAGTCTCTGCATTTTACTACATCAGACTCTATAGTGCCTGTTATAAACAAATGAACATAAATTGATGCTACTGTCACATCTAGTTGGTAATTCACTCCGGACGAAATAATACTGTTGGAGAGAGAGAAGCATTCAATTACAGCTTGAAATCCTAGAGTAAACAGTTTATTTTGTCACATACTGGAATGGAACCACAGTGACAGAGATGGGGTTAGTGTGTGAACACGACAGTGATCCTTAAAGTGCCATTATTATTATTTGTGCTTCATCCAGCCTATCTGCTGAGGTGAATGTTAATATGGTGCAGAAATAAAATAAAATACTTTCTCCACTTTTAACTTCATGTATACACGGTGCATATAGTGTATATGTATGTGTAAAGGCAAGGTAATCAGGAAGATCGCCTACTCCTTATGTACAAATGTTATAGCTTTGCAATTTCAGGAACACTTCATCACACAATAAAAGTATGTTTCACATTATAAATGATAGTTTTTCTTAGATTTTTGAGTTATACTATGCCAATGTTATGTGGCCCTGAGATATACTGTATGGGACATTAAGTGAAAGGGTTTTTTTGTCAAGGAAATGAACCTCCTGCTTGTCAGTCCGTTGAAATCCCAAACATAATTTCGGCCATTTTATCGACTCATTCCACACAAATTATTAGCCTTACGATTGTTGATCCAGATTGCGTGACTTTGCGAGTGTTTATTGAACATGTTAGGCCAGGTACTATATGCTTCGGTCTTGTGGTATCTATTTCCAGTCTGGTGTTTGAATTTAACAGTTCAGACCTCCTCGTAAGGAGAACTTATCATCAAGGGGCACATGGAGGTAGAGCATGCTCGAGCGGGCAGAATATTTTTGATGGAGGTCTCTGGATACAGAATTGATAGGGCCTTCTAAAAACCCGGTGGTTGTCCTCTTCACTTAAAAGGATTTATGGGTGTGCGAGTTCCCAGTCATTAGGGAGGGATGGAGGAGCAGAACTCGGAGGCTTAGCTTGAAGCGCTGCAGCCTGGACAATGAAGGAAACCCATTTCCCAAACCGACATGGTTGCATGTCATTAAAAACGACGCGTGTGAAGTTCAGATGAAATTGTGTTTGTGTGATAATACTTACAGTAGTTACATTTTACTGTATCGTTAAGCCATATATTTTGGCGTAATGTTGCGTGTTTCAACATGGGGATTCTCACGGGTGCAAAATAGTTTACAGTACTCCTTTAGTGTTGGACTAGGAACAGATTCCAAACCTGCATTAGATTAGTCAAGTCTGTGACAACAGAATACTTGGTCTGAGTTACAATATCACACTCTGACTGATCAGTCACAAACTTTGACCCTCACGGTTTCATTGGATTGGATAAGTACAGTGTAATCACAGGGAGTCAGGTGGCTGAGCGGTGAGGGAGTCGAGCTAGTAATCAGAAGGTCGCCGGTTCGATTCTTGCCGTGTAAAAATGACGTTGTGTCCTTGGGCAAGGCACTTCACCCTACTTGCCTCGGGGGAATGTCCCTGTACTTACTGTAAGTCGCTCTGGATAAGAGCGTCTGCTAAATGTAAATGTAATCATTTTGTTTGGACTCTGAGGGTTATACATGCCTTGTCTGTATTCCTAGAGCACCATCACCATGTCCTGACA
Organism: Osmerus eperlanus; assembly: GCF_963692335.1. NCBI lineage: Eukaryota > Metazoa > Chordata > Actinopteri > Osmeriformes > Osmeridae > Osmerus > Osmerus eperlanus. The sequence goes on along the minus strand of NC_085044.1, from coordinate 1,663,062 downwards.
GGGAACCTCTACTGTGCATCATACCTGATCTATATTTAATAAAACAACTTAAGTTAATTCTCTTCCAATGTGGAAATGAAAGCTTATATTCAGAGTTACAGCAGGATTAAATCACATTGTGGATGGTTTGTTTTATTGTCCATCACACTCGATTTAAAATACTCGACACGTCCATGCTTTTATTTGTTTCCGCTTGTTTTGACAGAAACCTGTTAAAAGCGTTGAATGTTTTTATTTTTTTATCCTGATTGAACAAGGTGAACAATGTCAAACTGACAGTTTGCTCAAAGCTATCTGTGGCTACCACATATGATCTTCGACACAGATTGCAAGCGATTCATTGGTTTTCATGTTCTTGCTACCATTATCTGATATAACACAGTAACATTCAGTGATTGTGTATACACATCCAATACCTTTGACCTTAGTTGTGAATAGAGGAATACTCAATGAATAATTCATACAATACAATTATTAGTACTGTAACATGATTTTGGCCTCATTTTCAGAGAATAGTAATATTCATGACACTCTCACCTACAAGTTCCCAAGTGGAATTTCTGATGAGGCAATTTAGATTTAGCACAAATGCAAGAAGGCATGTAAATGATTCACATGGCTTCAAGGACTTAGATGATTATTTGCTTTGACTATGAAAGAGCAAATATTTCATGGCAGTTTGTAATGTTTTGTTACTTAGATCAGTTCTAATGTTGACTGACTACTACTGTTTTCAAATAAATGATAGTTCAAAGAGGTAGAAGAGAGAGAAGTAGACAGAATAATTTGTGGTATTTTAACTTCTCAATGTGTTAGCGTCTCCTCAACTAGTTTAATAACGGATTACAAAGTTTACAAAGGTCAGCAAGCAAAAACATAGATTTAAGTTCTATGGGCGTATGTGAAGTACTTTGTGACATTGCTTGTCAAAATGACTCTACAAAAAGAAAAGTATATTTGAATCCCAGTTGTGTTTCAAGTTTTTTATTTTGTCTTTAGAGATAAAAACACTATCTAAACATAAAATAATCCACGATTAACCTGAGAATTACAGCAGTGTCCAAGGAGCGTTCCATGTCACACGTTTCTCAAGCCTTGGTAGCTCCCGTGGCATTATCTGATAGAGTGCACTGTACGGCTATATTTGAGCTACTGGTTCTCTCGTGTGGGCCTCTGCTTGGTATGCAGAGCCAATGGAAGGCTTATTATGAGCTTTATAATATTCCTTTACTGAAGTCCATTGGATTAAAGGTTAGGATGGAGGTTAGCATGCAATATTCTGGCCTGAATATAAATGAGATGTTTGTTACCTGGCTCCCTGCCAACAGAGGAACACAGAATAGGCTGTGTCTTATTTATTTGTATTCTTTAAATTGTGTAACAGGTTTGCCAAATGGCCTTGCCACTGGATAATAGGAAGGATATGCAAATGTGGGCGTCCAGTTGTAGTTGGCAATTGTCACAGGTGCTGACATTTAAAGCAGTGTTCTGTGATTGTGTCTGTCCATTCACGAAACGGCCTTGTTTGTGTGGTCCACAAACTGTATGCAGATTGTATGAAATGATGCCTTGAGATGTTACTATAAACAGACACAGATTTATGAGAAACCATAAACTGTGTTATAATAGCATATATACACCCCACCACTCTCTCCCTCCCCCTTGCTTTCCTACCGGATCTATACAAAGACATAATCATCATCAACTGTGAACTGAGCTAAATTTTATAAACGAAGACCAAAAAAATAAATTGACATGCACACTGCTATATCCTGTACAAAGCAGGGAATGACAGTGTATAAGTTTAAACCCATACTTTGATCTGGCTATTGTGCTGTGCCAAACCATTCGCTAAAATCAAACGAGAAATGTTCTGACAAACTCACGTCGGGTCTGACTACTGCATTTGCCACAGTGCAGTAGAAAAAAACTACATGCGACCTTGTTGCTGACAAAGATAGCTTGACGGCACCTGCTGCAATTTCTGTTAACCCAAGCAGCATGCTACCACTCAGAGACTCACAAGAAATGACTGTTATTCTACGGTTTCTCAAGTTACTAGCGTACATTTATGTCATGGATGTGGAAATGTAAATGCAGATTATGAAATCAGTGTCTTTATATTTTGTGTCCTTGTTGTCTTTCCTTCCCCCCCCCCCCCCCCCCCCCCCCCCACACACACACAGATGTACTGTCGACAGCAAGGTATCGCGCGTGGCTTGGCTGAACCGCACCACGATTCTGTTTGCCGGGAGAGAGAAGTGGTCTCTGGACCCCCGGGTGGTGCTCATGGAGAACACGGCTGTCACAGAGTACAGCATCCAGATCATGAACGTGAACGTTCACGACGAGGGCCCTTACGCCTGCTCGGTTCTCACCAACAAGAAACCCAAATCCTCCAAAGTTCACCTGATCGTCCAAGGTAAAATTACGTTTAGACATTTACATTTAGTCATTTAGCAGACGCTCTTATCCAGAGCGACTTACAGTAAGTACAGGGACATTCCCCCGAGGCAAGTAGGGTGAAGTGCCTTGCCAAAGGACACAAAGTCATTTTTAGCACGGCCGGGAATCGAACCGGCAATCTTATGATTACCAGCCCGATTCCCTAACTGCTCAGCCACCTGACAACCTATATTACTTTGTATTTTTGCGTTCAGAAGGTTCAATTAGGCTTTTGGGTCTTCAATTGTATCTCTGGCTCGTTAAGTGACTAGATTTGTTGCGTTTACAGACTCTGCATTTCTGTGATTGTGTTTGTTTGAACCCAGACAGAGTCTCGGTTCAGCTGACAGAGACATGAGCAAACTCGTTTACTTTCCCGCATCAGAATGTTGTAATTAAATGAAACTTGCCGAACGTGACTCGCGGTGATGAAATTAGGATTTAATCTTGGTTTAATTTCAGATGGTTGATAGATATTGATTCAAGACAGAGCGCTCTTCAAAATACCATGGATCACTGTAAGTGAAAGAGCTTGCTAAATCAGCTGTCGATACCAGAACTTGTTATCATTTACAGTGGAATCAATTTTCTTTCATGCTAAGTTTCCAAAAACAATTAACACCATTGCCCTCTAGATGTATTTTGGGGTCCGACCCTTGTGAACACTCAGAGTTGAGATATAATTAGAAATTGAGCTAAGTTAAGTAATTCAGAGTAATTTTCTGTTTTTTATTGTGCCTTTACAAAGCCAAAGTTGGGAGGGGGGAGGTTAACAAATCTTTGGGGAGAAAGACCACCCTTTTGGATTGTAAATAACTGTTGATTTCATTAAAGGATTTCTATGGTTTGAGGTAAACGGAAACACTTGACAATAGAACAAGTTTATCAGCAGTTCATTAACGTTATTGTTTTGAAGTCCTTACACTAATTACAGTGAACAAATACTGCATAATACAAACACAGCCTGGTTAGTTATTCTTACAAGATAAGGTAAACTAATTAGTTTGAGCTTACGTAACAATTAAATTATTAAAACTCCATGAGCGCAGATAAAATGAATGTTTTAAGTTATTTGCAAACACATTATCAATAGAGATATCTGCAGCTTAATGATTCTTTGTAGAATTGTTGTGAAATAAAAGTATTAAACAATGTTCCAGCTCTTCATCGGACGACCAAAAAGTGTCTGCCGTAAATACAGAAGAAAAACACGTGTACATAACACGTTATGTACCTAACCGTTTTTTTTCTCCATGTTTCTATAAAATAATCATATTTAGCAGACATTTGTATACAAAGAGACATACACAGTGGCAATTTAAACCTTCGATCTCTTCATCTGTAGTCAAATACTCTTCTCACTAAGCTGTATCCATCCACACAGAATCCTAAATAAACTTTGGTCATGGACATGATGGCACTTGCCAGGTACACTGTAACCCATAGAGCTGTGGAGGCAGTTCTGACTGTCTAAGTAACTCACCGGATATTTGACTCATGATTTCACATCAACTGGATACCCAGCACTCAAACAGTGCCGGCTTAAATATTTCATGCTATGTTTGGCCATGAAATCCTTTGATATGAAAGGTTTTGGGGTATTTTTGTTACTTGTTCACAATGGCACGATGGCTTTCTTTCTTTTTCTTTTCTTTTTTTGCCTTCCTGATGGAATTGGTTAGGAGCAGCAATAAAACAACATGTTGTTTTGTATCAAATAATGTGTACGTACAGTACACCAGACTGAGTTACATTTAGTCATTTAGCAGACGCTCTTATCCAGAGCGACTTGAGTTGAGCGAGTTGAAAGACAGTATTTCAAGACATTTCTTTGGCGATCTCCTGTGAATTGTGTTCTCTCCGGCTATCTTGTCCGCTTCGTCCTGGAGAACCTGAGATGTCATTTGATAGCTCTTGGGTCTATTTTAGTTGTGGATGACTCCAACCGCTATGCATATCTATGCGGAAACCAGTGTGCATGAAAAAATTGATACATTTGAAATATTGACTATTGAGGTTATTATGTAGAGGACAAAGAATTAAGTTGACTTTGTAGGAGAACCAGACAGGACACTCAAATGTGTATGTATACCAAGGCAAGACTCCGAGGCAAGGTTTCCCTTACACTTGTTTACAATAAGATAAAGAATATTTCATATTTACAAACGTATAAATTCTTTCCTTTCTCTGGGATGTAACTATGTCAGTCTCAATTTTCCAATTATAATGCACAATGCAACCAAAATCATGTTCAGGTTTCATTCCACTGTGTTGCTTTTCAAAATTATTGTGAACATTTAACTGATTACATGATTGTATGCAGACCTGTCAAATCAACTGTCTTGTTCAGAATGGAAGGCGTGCTAGTAAATGCTATAAAGTGTTCTTCAACCTGAATGCTAATTGTTTTTCAAAAACTGCAACTAACAAGGATTGATCACAGTATTTGCATTTGATGTTGTTGAATTGATAGGAAACGTTATTCTATTCTGTTTCGAGGAATGGCATTATGCAAAGCAATGAACATACCTTCATGATAATTCTGTTCTGTATGTGCCTTTCATTACACATAATAATCATTCTTATCTTCATGAGTGTTGTGAATGCTTTAGATGTATATGATATAGCTGTATACTTCTCAAGTAAATAGGGAGCATAATTATAATTCAGAATGTCCTTTTCCAAGCAGGAAGCCATTATTTCCCACACCGAGGTTGAATCTCTCAGAGTTGACTAGATATGTATCTGGCTGGAGTGCACTCTGCTTCGAGTTGGAAGTGGCACACATTCCAGTTCCCTGAAATTGCCCTGAGGTTGTTAGAGAATGGATTCAGTACCCTGCCAATGGAACGTACCTTTATGGCAAGAAAGATCAGGAAGTCTGTGGGGATTGTGGAGGTCTTTTGGTCCCTTCCGCACCCTCCAGCCATTCACCTCTGGACTGCTACTGAAATGGAGATCCATGTTAACTTGCACACAGAGAAGGACTCCAGAGGCAAGCATCAATCAGCCCAGTGACCTTGTCCACATGTCCCCACAGGAATCCTGGGCACCTGCTGCTGTGGTGTCACTACTGAGTCTTGACTTGAAACAACTGCAGTTCAAGATACCGTACCAAGAGGTGTCTGTTCCCCAGGAAGGTTGCCTGCTGAAGTTGGAAGGATTTTCTACATTCGGCTGTTAAGACTGGGATGTGGTCGCCTGTTTGTTATTTATTGGATTCAGTGTGTCAGTCTGAACACCGTTAGGAAATTAGATGTGCTCTGCATCCCACACGATGGATGCTCTGAGAATCCTGTATGTCCAGAACATAGACAAGCACTCAAATGTAACGTTTGTAGTCTTTACAATTTCCTATTGATATGCTATTGTATCAACCAGCCTGGCAGCTCTTGGGCCCTGTGGCAATGTTTGGCCTGAAATAATAATTTTCAGGGGTTGTTGAGCAGAAGTTGTTGGCCCAACTTCTTGTTTCGACTTGGATGCTAAAATGCTTATTTTTCCAGCACCGTTGGGATAGGGTTCCACATATCAATTCAGAGGAGGGAGAGACCAATAGTAAGTGACAGAGCAGATAATGTGAAAATTCTGCTATGGAAAGAAATCTCCTGCTACACCTTCAATTATCCCTTGAAATATTGTTACATTTGTTATGGATAATTAATAGGGATTATTAAAATGAAATGATGGTAATTGGTTATAATGCCATGGTTTTTAGATCAACACATATTCCTAATTTGATTTATTTCATTTATTGTGCAATTACAAGCCCATGCTGTGTAAACTGGTTAAATTCCAACTTTCTTACCCCTCAGTATTCATACGAACATGTATTGTACTGACACGGCCAGCCAATTTGGCTGTTGGGTGTTGATTTTCAATCCAAGCTTCGAGTTAATAAATTAGACTTCTTGTGTTGTTGTGAGATTGCAAGCAAAGGCTGTCCTGGTGTGGTTTGGCTATGAATAACCCTGCGAGCTATCAGAGGGAAACATTGCTATCACACCATTGCAGACAGTTACTCAGATGTGAGAGGAGAGAATGAAGGGGGATGGAGTTTGCGGTCCGGGCATCCTGGGGTGCCAGAAGTTTGCCTGCCTGGCCATATGTTCACCAAGATCCAATTGGGGGAGAGGAGAGTGTTACACATGGGAACGGTTCAAAACAGAGTCACACATCTGATGATTGCACCAAAATATGTGGGTCTATCCGTAAACTGAATTGGAAGATTTTTTGTTCTTTGAAAGTAGGTCACAAACTGATTTTTGAGTTTTTAAAAAGGAGATATCATCAAAGCTGTCAATCATAGCTGTCTGAACCGGGATAATCTGATTGGGTTAGCAATCGCAAGCAAGTTAATTTGACATACGTTTGAAATGTGTGTTATGGGTATTTCTCATGATTATCCACTGTATTTTTTTTCTCCAGATTTTAGATTTGCCTCACTTTATATTTTAACATGGCGAGAGGATTTTTCAGAAACCTCTTTTATTTCATTGTACTCTTATAATTTTTTTTTGTGTGTTATAGTAGTTTAGTTGACAGTTTGTACCATTAGCCTTAGTTTATTGATATACAGCCTTCAGCTCCTAGAACAGACACTACAACTTTACATTGCTCACACATTAGTTTGTGTCTTAAGTGACGCACAATTTATGCTCCTGTGTTTCATTTAGCGTTAGAGACCAGGGCCTGCGAGCACAGCACAGTATAGTACAGCAGGTGAAAGGGGACTTCACTAATCTGTTAGTCGTCTCGGGGTGTTGATGTCGACAGCGAACAGGCTTGGCCTGGACTGCAGGAAGCCCAGCGTGGTCTGATGCTACCCATATTAACCCTCCTGTGGTGGCACTTTCATGTTAATTAATTCCATGCTCCCTGCCTGTCCTAAAGGACCCTGCCCCCTTGTAGCTGACTGTAAATAAATAAATATAGATGTTGTCATCTAATGCTGTGTTTGATATTTTCGCCGACTTGAGGTCTTGTGCACATTACACGTTTTGAACTTCTATTTTGATGTTTATGGCCTGCAGGCCTTATTGACCTCAGCTCATTCAACTACTTTTGAGGAATACATAAAACCTACGTAAAATGAATGTATGGATTATTTGGACGATAACAAACTCGGATGAAACATATTGTGCTATTCATCACATTCGTGTAGGGATCTGTGAGAGGTAGAGTGTCCATCTGATGAAAGGGTACCTGAACTCAATTATAAACACATGCTCATCTCAACCAGCCATTTAGACATGGAACACCACACAGGTGTACAAGAGTTACATAAAACACCCAGAAATGCAGATTATCCATCGAAATGACAATCCGACTAATCGGAAGAAGAAAAAAAAATCAGTGAGAGAACATGTTGGACACACCAGGGCGGCGTTAGATCTCGTGGGTAACCCCTAGATTCTGGCTGCCTTTCCGATGCCCTCTCTGAAACCTATGGCTTTCTCCTAAGCGAAATGTCACAAACAATGTGATGAGTCGGAGGGCAAGAGTGATTCAATTCAATTATGAACCACTCCAAACACTGGATTATCCTCTTTGGTTTCTTCAAGTGCGCTGATGTGACTGTGCTTTTAGATTAGAGGCCCGAGCTCTCTTCACCATGAGGATTTGGCCTCTCAATTCAACGCACATTGGTCTAATAAGCTTCGCGAGTCATTATTGGGTGAAGGAGAAATCTCTTCTCCTTCTCTCGAAGCAAGTAATGAGGCATTTGAAATATTCAGGAAACATTATGAGAATAGAAATTGGAGAGTAGACCCCCATAAGCTTTGCTTCTATAACACATTAGAGAGGGACTTATTTTCCTGTCTCGACTGTTCGGGAAACAATTTCGTACCTGCTGAGCTCTGGGGATGTGACCTAATTCTTATAGCCTGCTTCTCCCATTCACATAATGACATGTTCAATATGAAAACATGTCTCATGTTCCTCTGCTCTTCCTGATGTTGTATACATGTTCTGGTTTGTGTTCGACCCAACATGTTAAAACTTGATGTATTCATTTACATTTAGTCATTTAGCAGACGCTCTTATCCAGAGCGACTTACAGTAAGTACAGGGACATTCTCCCCGAGGCAAGTAGGGTGAAGTGTCTTGCCCAAGGACGTGTCATTCGGCATGGCCGGGAATCGAACCAACAACTTTCTGATTAATAGCCCTCACCGCTCAGCCACCTGTATTCTCCAACATGTCCATCCAGTTTTAATACCAGCACAGACCGAACCCACCACTCACTGCGGCTGGAAGATGCAGTTCTCTAATACAATGGTGATAACTTTTAGAACTTTCTCCTCTACCTGTAATACGTTGTAAGCGGGTCAAATGACCCACTTAAACTGAGGCAGTGAAACCACATTTTATTCCCCTGCCATAAACACAGCCCCATTAATAATGGTATTATAGAAGAGGGGAAGTGGCAATTGCCATACAAATACACGACAATGTTCACTCTGCAGGTTACAACACAAACAACTTAGCTCCATAACCCCCTGGAGGTAACAGCTAAGCAATTACGATAAAGGCCACAAAATGAATCTATCGGCCATGTGAGATTTTAATATTGTGCGAATGTTTAGAGGTCTGTTTAGTTTCCATCCTCCAGGTTTCTGGTAACATCTCCCGTGGGCTTGTGAAAAGTCATGCGACATTCAAGACAAGCTTGTGCTAAAATGTTGTTGTTTTTGGCAAAGATGTTTTTCACATCTTGTGTGGATTTAACTTGACATAACTATTCTTGGAATATACATAATCCATCTTCAACGATTCTTCATACTTTTTGCAACTCGATGAGAGTTTGCAGTTAGATGGGTTAGTCACACAGGCTACACTGCAGTCACAAATGTAATAAGCAGTTCTTTAGCTCCCGTTGCAATTTTCTCCCCCTTTCAACGTGATAATATTTGAGAAAAGGCCTTATGAGTCCCAAATCGGATCTTGGCTGAGGTGTTTTGGAACTTGATAATAACGGGCAACTTTCTGAGTAAGCGCTGCTCAAGCGAACGTCTAATCGCTGATGCTCGCTAACATGTTCAGCCAAGTATCTGGTTTCCATACCAAGTACATTTTCTCAAAATAGTGTGTGTGTGTGTGTGTTGGGAGAAGGTTGTGTGTGTGTCTGGAGGAGGTTGTGTGTGTGTCTGGAGGAGGTTGTGAGTGTGTGTCTGGAGGAGGTTGTGTGTGTGTTGGGAGGCAGGGAGTCAGGTGGCTGAGCGGTGAGGGAATCGGGCTAGTAATCCGAAGGTTGCCAGTTCGATTCCCGGTCACGCCAACTGACGTTGTGTCCTTGGGCAAGGCACTTCACCCTACTTGCCTCGGGGGAATGTCCCTGTACTTACTGTAAGTCGCTCTGGATAAGAGCGTCTGCTAAATGACTAAATGTAATGTAAAATGTAAATGTTGGGAAGAGGTTGTGTGTGTGTTGGGAGTAGTTGCGAGCAACCCTGCTCTTCCTCCCAAATTAGCCTCTTCATCAGCGGCCTCCTCCACAATCTAATTGAATTCCAAAACCACCAAATTCCAAAAAGGCAATTAGTCAATCAGGCACGTTTATGTTTTAGCACACTATTCCATGATGACACTATAACACTTAACACAAAGTTAACAGTAAAGTTTCACTTCAATAGAGATATTGTCATCTTGACCCTAGAACACAGGGAGGCTCCGGGTGAACGCCCCTCGTCTTTGAACTGAGTATCCTGGCAGTTTAAAGGGAGGCACATCCCCCTGTTACCTTGTAGCAGCCAGCAGGTCGTCGGCATGGATTCATTCTTTCTTTCTTCCTACTTACCTTCAAGACCCTGTGTTGTATCCCTCCTCACAGGGTCAGTGTTTAGAGATGCAATAGCTCCATGAATGTGTCTCGGGTGCTCCACGGAATTCACAACAAGCTCCATGTTGGTGAGACCTCGAGGAGGTGCTGTGGTGTTTTCAGAACGAGGTGTGGGTTCGAAAGGCTCACTGACAAGTTATCTTTTTGATGTTTTAGTTCAGCTTTTAAATTAGTCATGAGAGAAGTTTGAACATCAATAATAGATTTGGAGGACATTGGCTGGAACAATGCCTTTGATGTGGATGGATGTCAATGGATCAAAATGGACAGAAACACAGTTTTTTTCACTCAGTGATGTCCCATAGTTCTCATAATCCCCCAAAAGATATTTTGCCAATACTAGCAAACTTGCCACTATTACAACAGTACAGCAACCCCAGAACTGTAATTCTAACAAAATTAGCATTTGCTGTCAATATGTAAACCAACACAAAAGATGGGTCTGTTTATAGCTCATGTGGAACATGAGGGTGGCAACATGCACCTTGATTTGAATATAATTTACTTTCATACCCTGCACCTTGTTAATGGATGGAAGCCAGTTGTTGTGCGAGAATTTTTTTAATATAATTTGTGTTAGCTTTCAATTTAGAGCTGCCATTTGTAACCCCAGGGAGAGAAGCAGAGCTCTGGGTAGAGATCAAGATCTGTTGAGCGCCCAGTGAGTAATTGGATAGTCGTTTATCCTCGTCATTCCTCGACAATACAGGAACTTAAGGTCTGTTAGATAGACATACATGTGCACCACACAGAGAGAACGCTCTACCGGAAAACATCCATATAGGCTACTGTACGGCCCTTTACTTACAGCACCTCCATCCTTTTCCCCCCAATTAATCACATGCAGCGCTCACATGAAAAGAGAAGCATGGACTCGCCAGTACAGGGGCCCATGTTTCAATCGCCTAGCAACCGACATTATCAAGCAAGAGGACTGTCACCTGTGTACCAAACAGACGCCGCTTCATTTATCTCTGTGGGAAGCCCCAGAACAAGGATGTGCACCCGGGGGCCTCCTGCTAATCCAGCCCTCGCTGCCCGCTATTCAGAGCCAGTTAGTCTGTTCTCCCTGCCTCAGATGTACGGCAGAAAACTTGGTTGCCAAAGGTCAGATGGGGTCCAAGTTTCTTTCTTTTTATATAATCAGGTTATTGCCTGATTATATAGCGGTTTGCCGAGTTTGGGGCAATCAGTGGTGCCAGAATCCTTAACCCCAACTGCTTATGCACTACTGGAGAATAGAACAACTTGATGTTGTTAGTTAGGACTCTAGTTGGGCAGTACAGTATAAGCCCATTAAATAAGCAGACAGTACATGAAGCACAAAAAACCTAGTCTAGCAACACTACGTCTGAGTATATGCACGTCATGAGAGGGTAGGAGAAAGTTCTTCAGTGGCATTTAAAAGTAGGTTGAACATTATGCCCCAAATTACCACAATTTGACATTAGCACTGCATGCTAATTAGAGCAGTAAATTCAAAGGTCAATGGGATGCAGAGCTGCGAATCACTCATTGTGTAATCTGCAGAGCCTGCCTGTATCTGTTATCTATCGTAATGATCATGATGTGTAGTAAAGTATCATTATTGACAATAATAACTTGAACTCCTGCTAAAATGTGCACGATTACAGTTGCTTTCTGTACACGACACGGGACACAACAACATTAAAATGTGTTTGAGCTTTTAAACATGAAGTTTAATCTTTTTTTATTATGTCAAATTTAGATATTACCCCGATACTGCATGAGCTGAATATTAATTCATTACTAGATACTACATTCATTATTTGATTTATAAGGATGGAAGACCCAATTATCCAGCATTTATGCGTAAATGTACTGCCTAACAAGTTAATTGAATGTGCATTGCTATTAGAAGTGCCATCACTTTTAGGGGAAGGGAACCTTGTTTGTTAGTCTACAAAAATACTGGAACCCTGTACGTATCGTTTTTCTGTAGTAATGTATGTTATTTTGTGTTCTCTTTCTTTAGTACCTGCTAAGATCACAAACATATCGACAGACGTCACGGTTAATGAAGGCAGTGATGTTACCCTCATGTGCTTGGCAGTTGGTCGTCCAGAACCCAACATTATCTGGAAACATCATTCTGCAAAAGGTAAGATGCTACCCTGTTTAAACTCTAGCATGAGTTTGCTCTTCAGAACATACTCCGAATCTGTTAATAGTTGCACAGACATGACAAATAGCTCCTGCACCCGCATCGTTAAAGAAAACTACCGTTTGTTTTTGTTTGTTTTTTTGCTATTTTGCTATTTTCTGTTATCTTTAGTCTTCCTAAATGATACATGATCAATCACGCGTTTAATTAAGAAACATGTTGGCTGTCATAGCCTTAACCTCATAAACAGATGTGTCAAAGGGATGACATTTTTATCTTGCTAAACTGTTTGTTGTCCCCCCCCATCCATTGCACACCTACCACTTGTTTCACATAATAATCGCCCACGCAAGCAACAGTTTGAATCTGAATAAGTACATGGCTTTGTCAGAGGATTCTACTGTGTTGAACCAGCTTATGATTACTCCTGGAGGTCTGATGTAACAATGTTTGCTGCTGTTCTATTCCGCTAGGGGCTTTAATCTTTTTGCAATAGTGACGTTTGATCAGATTCAACAGAGATAACTCACCTACAGTCTATTCGCTAAGCTCCAACCAACTCTTCTCCTGGTTTGGCTGTCGTCCAAAGACGTTTTTTAAAATATAGTTTGTTGCGCTGTGTGACAGCCTAGGGTGGTAAAACGTGCGTGTGTTGAATGTTATTATTGAAACCTCGGTTAACCTTACACCAAACGCTCCGGTGTGAGTCATGTGCTGCTTTGGTCCCGTCCCGCCCCCGTGTGATCGCACACAGCCCAGATGTTGCCCCCCCGGACGTCGCTAGCGGTGCCAATTTTCACAGTCGGACAGGTTTAAATACCTTAATACCGTGCGGATTCCAGGACTGACCCACAATATTTACCCTAAACTGTTATCTACCGCAAACTTAAATGTGAAATACGCTACGATCACTCTCACAAGACCGTTTGACATAAGAACTGGATGGAAGACGCAGATGGTGCCATTCATAGATTTGTTGTAATGATTAATTATATTGGAAATTAAACTTAAATGTGGACAGCACATTATCGTTGGAATGTTGATCTTGTCTCCTGAACTAACAATGATGGAGGCGAGGACTGTGTTGATACTGTAGGAGTTATTACCAAACTGCATGGATGGACAAGCGAAAGCAACAAAAGCTGCAAATATGAAGAGATGGAATCACTTCTGAAAACCAATATGTGGGCCTTTGAACAGAGAGGGAGGGAGTGTGTGTGAGTGTACGTGTTTGTGTTAATGCCAGCAGACTGGAAAGATGGCAGGTTATCTTACTTGACATTTATGTGAGTATAGCACTAATGAAAAGAAAGAAGAAGTGAGCAATGTTTGGGCCCTCTGGCCTTGCTATGAGGACGTAAATGTTTTTCTCCCAAGTGGCATTTATCCGGCTGGTTTTTCTCAAGTAGGTTTTCTTGTTTGTCACCTGCCATTAATGACCACTCTCCATATATTCATATATTCAAACATAACTTTTTTTTCACAAGTTAATTGGGTGTGCTTTGCCTTCGGCAAGGGCACAACCTTTGTTCTCTCACATATATATTATTATTATTATTATTATTATTCTTTTTTCCCCCCTAAAACTCAGTCAATATTTGGCCTACATAGACAAAGTAGGTGTCAAAAGTTTCGTCTTGGTAGCGATTGAGTTGCTTCTATTGGAATTTACGTTCCGTTGCATGGTTTAGGCTGAAGTTAAGTTTTTGTGGCGAAAAGTGAAGCTAACGGTGGCTAATTTGCTAGCCACAGTCACTGACGTTACTAACGTCACTACGTCACTAACGTCACCAAAACACGCGTGACTACCTTTGGCAGAACATTCGTTTCGCATCTGTTAACTTGGGGGATAGCTAGGCTAACTATAGCTTTACTGCAAGGCAGCTGCAGAAACGCCACAAGCAAAGAGGCCAGGGTGATAACTATTTACTCATTTTACTTTGTTATATGACACACAATTGTCATGTGTAATGTACAGTATAAGCTGATATTATTAAGGAAGTACATCTACTTTCGGAAACAGTAGTCTACTATTTCACTGAAGTATTAGCATCATGACATTAGCCTGTGTTGCCCGGGCAACACATACTAAAGTGGTCTATGATGTAGCGTTATCTGTTTTCAATCGTTAAAATAAACATTCCTCACATATACATTTTCGTTGTAGGGTTTATTCTGACATTAGTAAACGATTTGTTGGTGAAATTACCATTACCTGTGGTTACAAACCAGTGTAGCTCACTGCAACGCTGTAGCTTACGTGAGACACACTACAAAAACATCTACACTACACAGCTGTTTAGGAAGTCAAACGGCGACAGAACATGTTCGGCACTCCCCTTACTTAAATTAAAAGTCTATCTAACTACTAACCTGAACTTCATTGCCACAGCCTAAACGTTGTCAATCTGTTCATGAAAATAATTAATTTCAGCTTAAACCGTACAACGGAACGTTAAATCCAATTCAACCAACGCAATCGCTACCAAGACGAACACAGCAGTAGTCTAGTACTGTACTGTAGTAGTACAATTTACCGGGGCAGCTTCTCCACACAGGGCTATATCGCATTTTGCGTTGTTACTGACAATGATCGCTACCAGTGAGCTTTTCATGAATGAGCGATTTTCCACTAAATAAATGTCAAGCTTATTTACGTTTTGGGGGGCATATTTTCAGTTAGCAGATGGTACTGTTTGAATCGCGATTCCATCTTCTACTGCCGGGTAACGTCGTAGAATAATCTTCAAAGGGGGTTCTTCCAGGGTGATAACTATTTACTCATTTTACTTTGTGATGTGAAACACAATTGTGAAATGTACAATATTAGCTGATATTAAGGAAGTAGGCCCACATCTACTTTCGGAAACGGTAGTCTACTATTTCACTGAAGCATTAGCATGACATTAGCCTCTGTTTCCCGGGCAACACACACTACAGTGGTCTATGATGCATCTGTTTTCAATCGTTAAAATAAACATTTCTCACAAATACATTTTCGTTGTAGTATTTATTATGACATTACAAGTAAACGATTTGTTGGTGAAATTATCATTACCTGTGGTTTCAAACCAGTGTTGCTCACTGCAACGCTGTAGCCTACGCGAGACACACTACAAAAACATCTACACAGCTGTAGGAAGTCAAACGGCGACAGAACATGTTCGGCACTCCCCTTACTTAAATCAAAAGTCTTTCAATAGGTGAAACTATCTGACTACTAACTTGAACTTCATTGCCACAGCCTTAACTTTGTCAATCTGTTCATGAAAATAATTAATTTCAGCCTAAACCGTACAACGGAACGTTAAATCGAATTCAACCAACGCAATCGCTACCAAGACGAACACAGCAGTAGTCTAGTACTGTACTGTACAGTAGTAGTAGAATTTACCGGGGCAGCTTCTCCACACAGGGCTATATCGCATTTTGCGTTGTTACTGACAATGATCGCTACCAGTGAGCTTTTTATGAATGAGCGATTTTCCACTAAATAAATGTCAAGCTTATTTTGGGGGCATATTCAGTTAGCAGATGGTACTGTTTGAATCGCGATTCCATCTTCTACTGCCGGGTAACGTCGTAGAATAATCTTCAAAGGGGGTTCTTTATTCATGAATGAATGCAATGAGTAGGCTACATGCCTGAAAACATCACGAGAAGGGAAAAACTTAAAATTACGTTTAGTCATAGAGATTAGGTCAATTTTTACACCGGTCTGCCAAATATATTCGTTTTGATTCAACGATGAGGCTGCCTCTTGCAGGGGAAATGAGAAGACATCTATTTCATTCTACACTTCACTCGTATTTTCAGTTGTAAATGAGCAGCAAAAAAAAAAAATGCTTTTAAATCTATTTAATCTTTATAAATAATAAGTATGCATTTTCATATAAAATATACAGAAATAAGTTGTAAAAATGTCATTCAAAAACGGATCCCTGTGCAACCGACGCAAGCAAGCACACCCTACAATTTCCCCAGAAATTGTACCCTCTCTAGTTCTAGTTATTCTTTTATTCTACACATCTAGATGTACCGTAGAGCTTTCCTTAAATCAGTGTTCCTCAAGTGCATTATAGCATTCTCGATTCAGAAAGGGAATGCGAGGGAGCTGTTGCCATGGTAATTGGTAGTTATTATTCAACTGTATATATAATTTTAGATCTTCACAGTGACTGCTGTCATGAACATGGAGAGATCTACTTGAAGGGTTACTGGTGCAGAACATACTTCACCTTTCACAGCGAGGATGGCAAATGACAGGAAACCATCGCAGGATATTATTTTAAAAGTGCCCTGTCTCTTCTCTTACCAGAAAACGTGTTTGTTAAATACCGGAACAAGACTGATTTGAAGACAAAGTCTAATCATTTGTCCTCTCACACACCTTGCCCCTATTTGTTCTTCTGTAGAAGAAGTTCAGGATAAGGGTGAAGGGAGGCTGTAATCACTGAGGCCCTGTTGTCATCCAACTAATATATGTGCCTAATCAATCCCGGTTTCAGCTTGATTTAGTGCACTACAAGGCTGTGGCCCCACTTCAATTAATCTGGACACCGTGAATTATTCAACACTGTGCACTTAATCCTTGGCTGCTGGTTGCTAAAAGGATTATACAATGTATGCATGAATGAGAAGAAACACAGCGTTCAAAGGACATTGTAGTGAGCCAAATGGATCGGTTCAAGCCATTAAAATACATAATGTACATATGAATAGGTTACAAGTCCATATTACCTGGACTGTCAAAATCTAGTGGAAAACGGGTGAATACTGCGCATAGTGAGATATTTTAGGGTTTGAGTGTATGCGGTGTGTAGGCAGAGGCCTGCCAGCCTCGAAGTTCCTCTTCCATCTCGACGAGAGACAAACTGCCCTCTCCGTCTCTCTGATACATTGAATCACGAGAAACAACATTGACGTTGTGACAACCCTCGTCAATCACATTCCCGTCAGTCAAGTAGTCCATCAACCCCTTTTTTCTTATTCTTCATAGTCTGTATGTGTTGAGGGCGGTTAGGGTTGTTATAAAAGTTGTCGTTTGTGACTTGAAGCTCCTTGCCCTCTAATTTGGCAGTGTCAGGATGTGATTGACAGTCCCGTGTCACCCGTGATGGATGTCATCGCCTGTTGGCTGGTTTCTGATGAGAGGCAATCAGACTATCATGCAGGGGAAATGTATGGAGTACCATTTGCACACTTATGTCTGTCATGGAGAACAATATGGGAGGCTCACGTTGACATGGAAGTGATGGTGAAATCATTGGGGTGGAAATGGCTAACAGGCTCACTCAAAAAGTTTAGGAGAAGAGTTTTCCCACAGTGAAAGATGGCGGGTGGTAACACCACTGTAAGGAAAATCGATCATGCTCACATAAAATGACCGTTAGCATTTGTATTAGTATAGGTCAAGTTTAGTCTGTTACTGATAACTACTAACCCTAAATAATCTTGCAATAATTAACGATTCTACCAGCATTTTATAGTTGATAGTTGATAGTTTGATGTGGGTGTCTCTTGTTAATTGGCTTATAAGTTATTTGTTAATTGATTGGTTGAGTTATTTTCAAACCCCTCCCACTTGTTGTGTGGGAGGAAGTCTCTGAAGAAGATCAGAGATTAGGTGAAATAGGAAATAGACTTTGTCCTCAGTATTTTATTCTTATAAATGTATTCTTTTTGCCACTGTGCCACTTTTTGTTTTACCTTTTACTTATCTTGACACTGGCACTAAATGGAAATAAACACCTCTTTTTAGTGGACACTGGTTCTCACTGTACTATTTTACTTCAGTCAGTGTTACAGATTTTCAGTTGACAATTACAAAGATGACTACATTTTAGAAAACATACGTTTCGGTATTTCACCAAGAAATGACAAAATGTAAGACGATGCTTCGTAGCCGACAAAAGATGTTAACAGTGATACATTTCTAATGTATCACTGGCTAATGTATTATTGGCGCTTCAAGGTACTCAGGACACCTCCTCCTAACACTTCCGTGTCTCTCTCCGTGTCAGAGTTCACACGGTCCACGCAGAACGCACCGACGGGGGCGTGAAAACTATCAGAGGAGCTTCACGACAGCCGCTGCAGTACAGAGCGCCGGCTGGGCGCCGGCTGGGCGTCAGCTGAGCGCCGGCTGAGCGCCGGCTGAGGCTGAGAATAGGTGGAGCGGGTGTGATGAGAGTGTTAGGAGAAGGTAACAGGACAATGCAGCCTTAGTTGAATCAACTTTGTACTGAATTAGTGTCTCTAAATTAGCTTTTCAGTATCCTGCGCGATACTGTTGTTGTCAGTCAATGTCTAGAAGGAGGCTTGTCTTCTGTAGTGACTCGACAACGAAGGCCAACAACATGATAATATGTCTATTGGATGTATTTGTGGCCATGGGTTTAGTAAGTTCACCATGTGCTTTACTAAAAGCTCCCTTTTCGTCATAATAACTCAATTAGGTACAGCCGAAATGTCCCAAAGCCTTGCTGCAAAACATTATTTTTATAATGAGATAAGATGCCAGCTGTTCATTTTTTGTATGTATTTTTTTGCCAGTCCTTTTTCTTTTTCAAAGCATATGGAGCAAGATTGTATTTGTCAATAATTCATGAGAAATGTATGTGGGTATATTCATCTTAAATACATTAAACCTGCAATAATGTGAAAATAACATTCTACAGGGTAAACAGTCCATTCCAACTCCATTCAAAAGTCTGATTGTTCCTTCAGACACTGGACGACATTCTCTTCACTCAGACAGTTCTCTGCTGTTCACCGCCACTGAGAATTACATTTACATTTAATCATTTAGCAGACGCTCTTATCCAGAGCGACTTACAGTAAGTACAGGGACATTCCCCCGAGGCAAGTAGGGTGAAGTGCCTTGCCCAAGGACACAGTGTCATTTTTGCACGGCCGGGAATCGAACTGGCAACCTTCTGATTACTAGCCCGACTCCCTCACCGCTCAGCCACCTGACTCCCATTACAATTACAAAACTGTATTTAAATTGTGCGAATGTGAAAACGCTTTGACCTGTTACTGTCTTCTGAATTCTTCTAGCTCAGTTTCTCAGACTGTAACTGTGGGGAAAATGTAGGTGAGCACAATTATTAAATAATCCATGCAAACAAGATTTTGGGGGAAATAGAATCTTTTGCAAACAACATCCAATTGTGTTGGAACTTTTGTGTTAATAAGATGATGTACTGTAATCATGGTAGTGTGTCTATGTGTGAACACAAACTATGTAATTTATCACAATTTGTCATTTCAGTTACACTACTTACGCACAAAATACATAGGAGTGTGCCCTACTTTTAAACGATCTTTTAATGATTTTGAACTATGTTGAAAGCATATGACAGACCCCATTGATTTTCCTAATGAGATTCATGTACTGCTCAAAGTTAACTTTAATACCATTATGCAGCGTGTAAAATAGGATGTTTGAAACTAAAGCTTGTGCTCCACTTTCCAAAGAGCACACCTCCCCCTGGTAAATGATTCCCTGGTGCCAACAGAGCAGAGAAAATAAGCGAGTCTTCTGTTGTGGATGTTGTTTCCATAGCTCCTCAAGGCTGCATTGTGTCTTTGACGTGGAATTTTAAACATGTGGTACTTTTCAATTATCACAACTTTCCTCATCTTCTCTCGGTCTTCAAGAGTCGTATGTGCTAGTTACCATGCTGAGTCACGACTGCACAAAGACTGTGATGCAAGAAGATTAATACTGACTGTAGTGTGAATGAAATGGGTTGAGAGAGAGAGAGAGAGAGAGAGAGAGAGAGAGAGAGAGAGAGAGAGAGAGAGAGAGAGAGAGAGAGAGAGAGAGAGAGAGAGAGAGAGAGAGAGAGAGGAAGACCAGGAGACGTAGAGAGACAGGGTGAAAGAGAGACAGAAATAGACTGAGAGACAGAAAGAGAGAGACTGAGAGCTTGTTAAAACCAGAGAAGGAAGGAAAGAGAGAACATAAAGGGTCAAGGACTAAATTCTTAAAAGCTTCGGTTTCCCCCCAGAGGTGTCACTGCCAAGCCTGCTCTGTGTTTGATGCGCCAACCAGAAGACAGGTGCAAAGTGTTTCTGATGAGCTGGGCACCTCCTTATCCGGCATCATAAATCAACCGCAAACACGGTTAATTACTTACCAACTTTCATGTTTAATAACTGAGAGAGAGGAGAGAGGAGGATGAGGAAGGGGGATTGTTACTGCAGGCACATCAGTGTTTCCCCCCCTCCTCCTTTTTCTTTCCAAGTGAACGGAGAGAGGAGCAAGATCTTAGGATGAAAAGTGTGTCACCCCACACACACACACACACACCTCCGCACCTCACACACACACACACACACCTCCGCACCTTAGCCCCTCACACACACACCTCCGCACCTTAGCCCCTCACACACACACACACACACCTCCGCACCTCACACACACACACACACATCCACCTCCGCACCTCACACACACACACCTCCGCACCTTAGCCCCTCACACACACACACACACACCTCCGCACCTCACACACACACACACCTCCGCACCTTAGCCCCTCACACACACACACACCTCCGCACCTCACACACACACACACATCCACCTCCGCACCTTAGCCCCTCACACAGACACACACACATCCACCTCCGCACCTCACACACACAAACATCTCCCAGGCTCTTTATTATGGCT
Organism: Osmerus eperlanus; assembly: GCF_963692335.1. Taxonomy (NCBI): domain Eukaryota; kingdom Metazoa; phylum Chordata; class Actinopteri; order Osmeriformes; family Osmeridae; genus Osmerus; species Osmerus eperlanus. Next base: position 1,641,963 of record NC_085044.1, on the reverse strand, counting down.
TAATAACATGTCATCTTCAAGTTATTCCTCAGAGTGAATTTCCGAATAAAATGTTGCTAGTTCATCACCGTGTGTCCCATTTCACAGTTGGAGTCAGAGAGGGGAATTTTTTATTTACTGTCAGTGGTAAACAATTGAATAATCGTCTCTTACAAATTTAACTTGTGGACATTATTTCTCAAGGAGGACTGCTTTCAAACGGACTTCTCCCCCTGTGCCTGTTCTCTCTGTAAATGCATTCATAAACTAAATAATTTTAACACTTGTCTGTATTAAGTGTGTCTGTGCTAAATACTGCACGTTCTAATCAGCAATGTACAGCCTTGAATATAACATGGCTCAGGGGCTCTTTTAGCAAAAGGCGAAAATGTTCAAACGTTTTGAGAAAAACTCAATCCTATATCTTCAGAAAGCTAGAATTTTTTTGGCATCTCTGATGTTCTGCTTTCAAGTAAGACGTCTGATTGGACAGGGCCCTCGCAGGAAAGGAAGCCCAGTGTAGATGTAACTACATGCGGTTCAACCAGCACTCATTGTTTTGAGGTTGGACATGGGGAGGGTTGCCATCCATCCTCCAGACCCAGGAGTCCCCTAAGTGAGCTAGGGAACACAGTCTTAGTCTCGACCGCAGGGTGTGAATCCATTAAGGCTCTTTTTTATCCAGTTACATGTCAATACTTTAATCCACCATTGGGCATCTTCCCAGCATAGAAACCACTGAAAAAGAAAACACAGTACCTTACCTCTTTAAACCCAACTACCGTGTTGTCTTGTGGTTGTGTTGTTTTAGACAGGCTTGCTAGGGAAAGACGTATGCATGAAGGATACATCTTACTAAACTTCAACCTGTTACAATAGCGCCCAAGGTGTGATTTGAAATAACATCTTGTTTTTCTGGGGGTTTTCTTGAGGACCTGCATCTGCTTGGAATTCAACATCTCCACTCGTTTTCGTCCTTGGTTTTCTTCATGGCTGCATCTAGCTTCCGTACATAGATGCACAAACTTAACAGAAATCGTGATGAGTGCATTTTTTCATCTAACTTCTATGTTTCTGGGTTCATTGTTGTTTGTAATCATTGTTTTTTTATGTCAGTTTTCTATTCTTTTTTATCCTTGAAAACGGGCACTTACGTGAGAATATTATCCATTTAAAGTGAGTTTCTTCAGAAACTGTATACAGGCCAGACAATATATTGTGCTACTCTATTCATGCAGAAAGTAGAAAAGGTACAAGTTGTTGTGTTCTTAATGAAAATCCAAACAAGGGAATGGCTATCAGCGAAGACTCATACAATTTGCATTCCATATTCCATTCAATCAATTACATTTGATTAGTCTAATATCAGACCATGATGAAAAGTAAAAGCCGTAATCTCCAGACCACTCATCCACAAACAGTATGTACACTTGTATAGACACTTCTATTCAAAGCGACATACAGGGGAAATTTGAACCTGGGACCTCTCGTGTTCTAAATGCTATAACCACTTAGCTATAACCAACCCGATTAAACTCTATTGAAGACAAAGACTTACTCAAAACATGTAGAAAAACACAGTTAAAAACATCTTCTTTTTTACAAAACACAAGTTTACTTTTTCCTCCAGCTGTAAATCCCACAAGTACAGAAGCTTGGTCTCTCCTGGCCTCCTCTCCTGGCTTCAACACAAGGTGTGGTGGAGCAGGGAACCAGACTGGAACCAGGCCTGGTTGGAACTGTTTAACAGTGCACCAGATGCAAAAACAGATGTGCTTTTTTAACGGCACTTATTAATAATGCATCCATCCCCTCCCCTGGATGAGTCTCCATGTCTGCTGGTGTTTAAGGAGTCAGTCTTGCCCTTTTATTGGATACCAAAAAAAATAAAAAGGTTTGGGATACATAGCTGGTTTCTTGGAGGCAACTTTATGAATTCATATAGGAATTTACTGTTCATGCTTTGTCACAGTGATGGCTTGATGGTTCCTGGGAATTAAAATTGTGATGAATTGTCATTGTCATTTATTTACACAAGGGCACCTTTTAACACATGAAATCAAAACAAAAAAACTGATTTGAAATACAGAACAACTGCGCCACGTGAAGCTAAGAAGCATTGATTGACTGTTTGTTTTCTAGAAGGTCATGCATTTTAAATGAACGAGAAGAGTGTTGAAATTGATGGAGGCATTCACCAACTGAATTATAAAGTCAGACTGGGTGGGCGAGGTGTGTGTGTGTGCGCCCAGAGTATTTATTCATCCCTTGGAACTTAGTGTAAGAAATGTTTAGCAGTCACTCATTGACCATGCGGACCATCTTATTACTAGATGGCATCACGTCAAAAAACGAACGATGCGAGGGTGGTTTGTTCAAATAGTTCTTGGAAGTTGACCATTGTTTCCTGTCAGGTCTGGGACTGAAAAACGGCCCGGGACTTTGAAACACAGACCGGCCCACAACCATGTATTATTATCATATATATTTATTTATTTTTGCATTATGCCGCGGCCGTTTGACTGGCTGTTCGGGAAATCTCCCGACGGCCAGTCCGAACCTGATTCCTGTACACAGAGGGATTTATAAAACAAGGGAGACGGTATCAGTGTACACACCTTGAACCATCAGAAAGTTATTTGATGACTTTGCTTTTTACTATGAGCACAGGAGTGAGATTGCAGCCAAATCAATTTGTCATCATACCCCTTCTGTTTGTGTGCCTTAGTTGGAAAGGGCCTCTAGAATGGATTGCTGAGTCAGCTGCAAAAATCATTTTTGCTGCCTGCTCCACAGTGTGTTTCTCTGCCTTCCTGCGAAACTATTTTATTTACATTTCTGGGACAATTACAGGCAGCGTCTATCTACTGGGTTTTGTTTAGTTTTCACATTATTTATCCAAACCTCACTGCAAGTGACTTCATTTAAAAGTGACTCAAATGGCTTCAACATAATTATAGAGTTATCTCGCCATAATTAGGCCATTGTGAAGAAAAGTGTAACCATTTTTCAATATACCACTTGTTATGCTCTGCTGAGGAAGCAAGATTTTTATCATCATATATCAAATTGAACTGCCCCCATTCTGTCAATGTCTAGAAAGCCTCGCCAAGAAAGTGGAAATAGTTTCTTGGCTGCAAATGGTCTTTCTTTCGTTCTTTTTTTTTTTTTGTAGCTCAGACAGCATTTGGGTCACAAGCAAGTGCAAATCCAAGCAAATGTAGTTTTTAAAGAAGACCCATTTAAAATAAACATAATGGTTCACCTCACTCTCCTGCTGTCTGCAACCTGACTGTTAAGATTGTTTCCGTTTTGTAGTTTGAAATTGTAAAACACCTCTGAACCACACAGTGCTGTTAGGTTTCATGTTTACATTGTTTACATAAAACTCCTAGAAATTAGGGAACTTGATGAAAACAAGGAAGGCTTAAATGTCTTAGTTTTTTTATAAGTGTTTCTTTATAATGCTCTGATTATGCTTCAAGTTTATTTCAGTTTGTAACAAGTTAAGGTACAGGTACATGAGCCTTTTTTAGTCCTCTTTTATGTGTTTTAAGTGAATTAGCCATTACAATTCAATTTTCTCAATACATCCAAAACACACATACTTTGGTAATTTCATCCAAATCACACATACACACATACTAACCCCTTTTGTAATTTCCTCTTTAGTCATTTAATCCAAAACACACATACTAACCCCTTTACTAATTTCATCCAAAACACACATACTAACCGCTTTGGTAATTTCATCCAAAACACACATGCTAACCCCTTTGCTAATTTAATCCAAAACACACATCCTAACCCCTTTGCTAATTTCATTCAAAACACACATACTAACCCCTTTGCTAATTTCATATAAAATAATAATTTCCTCTTTGGTAATTTCCTCCAAAACATGCATACTACCCCCTTTGCTAATTTCTCCTTTGTTCATCTCACCCAAAACACACATACTAACCCCTTTGCTAATTTCATCCAAAACACACATACTAACCCCTTTGGTCATTTCATCCAAAACACACATACTAACCCCTTTGGTAATTTTTCGGTCGTTTTCCATCCAAAACACACATGCTGACCCCTTTGGTCATTTCTTCCAAAACACACATACTAACCCCATTGGTCATTTCTTCCAAAACACACATGCTAACCCCTTTGGTCATTTCGTCCAAAACACACATGCTAACCCCTTTGCTAATTTCCCCTTTGGTCATCTCATCCAAAACACACATACTAACCCCTTTTGTTCATTTCATCCAAAACACACATACTAACCCCTTTGCTAATTTCCCCTTTGGTCGTTTTCCATCCAAAGCACACATACTAACCCCTTTGCTAATTTCTTCCAAAACACATACTAACCCCTTTGGTCATTTCTTCCAAAAAACACATACTAACCCCTTTGGGCATTTCTTCCAAAACTCACATGCTAACCCCTTTGGTCATTTCGTCCAAAACACACGCTATCCCCTTTGGTCATTTCTTCCAAAACACACATACTAACCCCTTTGGTAATTTTTCGGTCGTTTTCCATCCAAAACACACATACTAACCCCTTTGCTAATTTCATCCAAAACACACATACTAACCCCTTTGCTAATTTCATCCAAAACACACATACTTAACCATTTTGGTAATTTCGTCCAAAACACACATACTAACCCCATTGGTCATTTCTTCCAAAACACACATGCTAACCCCTTTGGTCATTTCGTCCAAAACACACATGCTAACCCCTTTGCTAATTTCCCCTTTGGTCATCTCATCCAAAACACACATACTAACCCCTTTTGTTCATTTCATCCAAAACACACATACTAACCCCTTTGCTAATTTCCCCTTTGGTCGTTTTCCATCCAAAGCACACATACTAACCCCTTTGCTAATTTCTTCCAAAACACATACTAACCCCTTTGGTCATTTCTTCCAAAAAACACATACTAACCCCTTTGGGCATTTCTTCCAAAACTCACATGCTAACCCCTTTGGTCATTTCGTCCAAAACACACGCTATCCCCTTTGGTCATTTCTTCCAAAACACACATACTAACCCCTTTGGTAATTTTTCGGTCGTTTTCCATCCAAAACACACATACTAACCCCTTTGCTAATTTCATCCAAAACACACATACTAACCCCTTTGCTAATTTCATCCAAAACACACATACTTAACCATTTTGGTAATTTCGTCCAAAACACACATACTAACCCCTTTGGTAAATTTACCAAAACACACATGCTAACCCCTTTGGTAATTTCTTCCAAAACACACATACTAACCCCTTTGGTAATTTCCTCTCTGGTAATTTCATCCAAAACACGCATACTACCCCCTTTGGTAATTTCTTCCAAAACACATACTAACCCCTTTGGTCATTTCTTCCAAAACACACATACTAACCCCATTGGTCATTTCTTCCAAAACACACATGCTGACCCCTTTGGTCATTTCGTCCAAAACACACATGCTAACCCCTTTGCTAATTTCCCCTTTGGTCATCTCATCCAAAACACACATACTAACCCCTTTTGTTCATTTCATCCAAAACACACATACTAACCCCTTTGCTAATTTCCCCTTTGGTCGTTTTCCATCCAAAGCACACATACTAACCCCTTTGCTAATTTCTTCCAAAACACATACTAACCCCTTTGGTCATTTCTTCCAAAAAACACATACTAACCCCTTTGGGCATTTCTTCCAAAACTCACATGCTAACCCCTTTGGTCATTTCGTCCAAAACACACGCTATCCCCTTTGGTCATTTCTTCCAAAACACACATACTAACCCCTTTGGTAATTTTTCGGTCGTTTTCCATCCAAAACACACATACTAACCCCTTTGCTAATTTCATCCAAAACACACATACTAACCCCTTTGCTAATTTCATCCAAAACACACTTACTTAACCATTTTGGTAATTTCGTCCAAAACACACATACTAACCCCTTTGGTAAATTTACCAAAACACACATGCTAACCCCTTTGGTAATTTCTTCCAAAACACACATACTAACCCCTTTGGTAATTTCCTCTCTGGTAATTTCATCCAAAACACGCATACTACCCCCTTTGGTAATTTCTTCCAAAACACATACTAACCCCTTTGGTCATTTCTTCCAAAACACACATACTAACCCCATTGGTCATTTCTTCCAAAACACACATGCTGACCCCTTTGGTCATTTCGTCCAAAACACACATGCTAACCCCTTTGCTAATTTCCCCTTTGGTCATCTCATCCAAAACACACATACTAACCCCTTTTGTTCATTTCATCCAAAACACACATACTAACCCCTTTGCTAATTTCCCCTTTGGTCGTTTTCCATCCAAAGCACACATACTAACCCCTTTGCTAATTTCTTCCAAAACACATACTAACCCCTTTGGTCATTTCTTCCAAAAAACACATACTAACCCCTTTGGGCATTTCTTCCAAAACTCACATGCTAACCCCTTTGGTCATTTCGTCCAAAACACACGCTATCCCCTTTGGTCATTTCTTCCAAAACACACATACTAACCCCTTTGGTAATTTTTCGGTCGTTTTCCATCCAAAACACACATACTAACCCCTTTGCTAATTTCATCCAAAACACACATACTAACCCCTTTGCTAATTTCATCCAAAACACACATACTAACCCCTTTGCTAATTTCATCCAAAACACACATACTTAACCATTTTGGTAATTTCGTCCAAAACACACATACTAACCCCTTTGGTAAATTTACCAAAACACACATGCTAACCCCTTTGGTAATTTCTTCCAAAACACACATACTAACCCCTTTGGTAATTTCCTCTCTGGTAATTTCATCCAAAACACGCATACTACCCCCTTTGGTAATTTCTTCCAAAACACATACTAACCCCTTTGGTCATTTCTTCCAAAACACACATACTAACCCCATTGGTCATTTCTTCCAAAACACACATGCTGACCCCTTTGGTCATTTCGTCAAAAACACACATGCTGACCCCTTTGGTCATTTTGTCAAAAACACACATGCTATCCCCTTTGGTCATTTCTTCCAAAACACACATACTAACCCCTTTGGTAATTTTTCGGTCGTTTTCCATCCAAAACACACACACTAACCCCTTTGCTAATTTCATCCACAACACACATACTAACCCCTTTGCTAATTTCATCTAAAACACACATACTAACCCCTTTGGTCATTTCATCCAAAACACACATACTAACTAACCCCTTTGCTAATTTCCCCTTGGGTCATTTCATCCAAAACACACATACTAACTAACCCCTTTGGTCATTTCATCCAAAACACACATACTAACCCCTTTGCTAATTTCATCCTTGAGAATCTCATAGTAATCTGAATATGCTATACTGGCAGTGTCAATTTCTCAAAACATTTTGATGTCAGTAATATTCATTATTTTCTTCCTCTTCTCCTAATTAACAATTCTGAAACCTAGGGCCAATGTAAAGAACATGAAAGGCTTGCTCTAAACCGTTAAAATTATATTACGAACCCTTCAGGGAATATTGTTAAATATTGTTTTAGGAGTAAAGAGGGAGACAATGACTTTCATTCAATTCATGTCTGGATTGTAGTTAGCTTCTGGCAACATGCAGCATGTTTGATGTGGGAATCTATAGTAGCATTATTTATGGTCTTTTCTCAGTAAAATCGCTCGTAGTCATTTATTTATACCATGTGTCTTTTAAGGTGTTATCTTCCAGAGATAAATAGCCTGACCATATCACTGTAGCAGAGTGGCCCGAGAGAGTCTTGTGTGTCAAGACTGTCTTAGATGTGCTGGGTAGATCAATGGATGATTATCAGTGGCCATTGATGTATTGTTAAACGCATAACCAAGAACACTGCATATTAAATATAACAGAATTATGTCCGGTGGTTATGCATGTAGCTTATGATAGCTCTGGTTAGCTCCAGAGCTGTAGTGAAAGCAACTTGGTTAATCAGCTACGGATACTGATAGGGCAGATAAAGGTCTACGCCTAGACAGCTTTATAAACATTTTTAGAAATTGCTCTCATGCCAATGTTTGAAAAATATTAATACAGTATTGATTATATGTTGTAAAAATTATGATTCCAGGTTGTAGAGGTGCTACATTAATGCAGGTGGTTTTTAGATATATTCCCATTAACACCATGGTGTTGACTGTGCTATAACTAGATTTCAGAAGAAGGGAAGCTAAATCAGACCAATTACTGTTCTTGTGTGCTGCAGCAGAAAGAACTGTTGTTTTTGAACCCCCTGCAACACAAAGCTCAAAAGTTCTCAACACACTGCACTAATTTTGACAAAATATTTAATGATTTTGGTGACAAATTTACCAAATATCACATGAATAAGACAGTTAAATTCTCCACCAAGCTGATAAGCCGACTTGGGTTTGGCACAGGGAATTTCCGGAAGTTCAGAGACTACCAGCCCGCATTTCTCTCTCATTTCTCTCCCGTGTGTTCTTGCTAAGCGAAAGCTCTCTCGGTGACAAGCCAGGGGTGACAGATGTCCTCTCCCTTCCGACGTCCTGATGCAGTCGCCCCCACCTCCTCAGCAGGTGACAGGGACTCTCAGGTCCATCTGAAAAGGGAACACACTGAGATGCTGTCAGACTTTTGTTATAAAAACGCAGGTTCCAGTCACTTACCTTGAAAGTCACAGCCTGTCAACCAGTTGAGGCTAAGCTACTAAAATTCTATGTTTTGTTTTGACTTCAAGTGGGAGACTTAATTGGGATGGTGATTATGCAGTTGAATATGGATTTCACTGTGGGTGCTTTTATTATTTGAAGAATTCAACGTTAAGTTACTTTTATATCCACAGTCCTGCTGAGGAGCCTGGTTGAAGACGTGTGGATTTGAGCCCACTCAGGTGTCGTCCTTTACCAGCAGTGTTGTGTGGTACACTGTGGATGACGTTCAATATTTACATTTAGTCATTTTAACAGACGCTCTTATCCAGAGCGACTTACAGTAAGTACAGGGACATTCCCCCCGAGGCAAGTAGGGTGAAGTGCCTTTCCCAAGGACACAACGTCATTTGGTTGGCATAGCCGGGAATCGAACTAGCAACCTTCTGATTACTAGCCCGATTCCCTAACCACTCAGCCATATGACTCCCCATACGGTTACAATATATATCTTGACTTGTAACTCTAACGAAACAAACAAGCCTATTCAACGTAAAGCACTCGGTTTGTGCTCTGCTGCGGTGCCGAATGCTTAAGAGTTGAAAGATGAAATTGCATTTCGACGGCCTTCTTAATGAGAGCCAACTGTACTCTTGTGCTTGCTTTCAGACACTCCTCTTGGTTCACTCAATAGTCTCTAACCTCCTTTCTCTCTCCCAGTCTAGCCACAACCATTACAATCCCACAGGCTTTGCTACAGTGTCCCTTAACTTCCCCTTTCTTGTAGAATTCAGAGGAAATAAAAAATGTTAATGAACAGTTCAATACACTGTACCTCTCTGGTCCCTGAAGCACTGGCTAATGGGTTGTGGTCTCGGGGGCCCTTCCACCATATTACCTCTCCTGCACCACGTCATTACAGAGTCCTGTTATGCTGCGTTTCACGCGCAATCACTCCTTTTTTTCCATGTTATTAAACCAGTCGCATACCTGATGAAGCCTGAACAGAACATGTTTTCCCAGATCGCATCATTCTCTACCTCTTATCTCAAATGTGTGACTTGGATCCCAGGGTGGGCCTTTCCACCCAGCAGGAGCGAGCCACCGCCAAGCCTCGGCGCTTGAACGCCTCGCTTGCGGGGTTCGTTATTAATTATCATCAGGTGCGATTAACTAGCTGATGCAACCACGTGTCCTGGGATTTCCACTTCCCCCCCCCTCTGGCGTGTTTGGGGCTCCCGGCTCGGTATCTGATAAGTACAGACCTTTTGGAGGGAAACGCAGTTGCCGCCAGCGCTCCCGTCGTCTTTAATTGTAGAATGCGACAAGCATGAAAGTACATTATTTAAAAATATATATGTATATATATACATACATCAGGCTGGAAGTGTCTGAAAATGTATGACGTTTAAAAATCCCAGGACTCAAATTGTTCAGTTACGTCTTCAGAGTCTCATGCAGCTTTGCCTGTTTTTTAGATTAGCCGTTTCCAAAAAACTTACCTGGGAGTTTGCCGGCGAGATACAAATGCTTCTGTGGTTCTGGAGCTTGATCAGGTCATTACCAGTAGTAGAAGAAGTAGTAGAGCTAGAAGCCTTTTCGGTTTGTAAATTGGTGGCTGCTTACGATATACAAACATCCCCCTTTGCTTATTCAAGAACACCACTGGCAAGCCTGTGACACTCACTCAAAAGGACCACACAAATTCTCAAGTGCCACAGCTGGGCTATAAATGTGAATAAATCATATTGATGTCTCCTATTCCTGGTACAAAAGGATGATTCCAAACATGTCTGACCACACTAGCGGAGGAGGAGGAAGAAAAGGAGAGGAGGTAAAATGGATGGCAGAGCACTCTGGAGGGTCTGTCAGGTGTCTCTCTCTCTCTTTCTCTCCTGCTGTTTACACCTCTGAGATGAACCCCTCCACAACAGCCTGGAGACAGACTTCCAATGATACGGTAATCACTCTCCCAGGCATCTCTGGGGGAGAGGCATTATATTAGAGTAATTGATTGGCAGTCAGTAATCAAAACCCAGTTGTAATTAGACCCTGTCTCGTCTATGACTGACTGTCCTAATGAAGATGTATTTATAAATACGCTGGGGCGATTTGTTGTGAGCCAGGCTGGAGCCTGGAGGAAGACCAAGGAAAGGTTTTGAGGATGATGATTGGTCAGCTTGAACAGTGTCACCATGGTGACCTATTACTTATCCACAAGCTGATTGGGCAAGGGGGAGGGTGGTGTGTGGTATGAGATATGATTCACCCCACCAGGGCATAGTAACCACCACTGTTTTATTGGCATTTTGAACAGTTGCTCAATACGCAATCAAAATCATTCTGCTTCTTTCTATATGTCATTAATGTCCCTTGATGTCACAATGTCATTAATCAAATAGACACTTGATTGTTTTTTTTTACCACTAATGACAAGAGAGACAAAGGAAAAGAAAAAATAACATGATAAATGTCACACAATATTATCAGTGTTTTAATGTTTCATGTCTGAAATGCACTTCACCAGTCGCCATCATCATATGGTGTGTGTGTGCGTGTATGGATGGTGACTTGCGATATGCCAATAGTAGAGAGATTCATCTTTAAAAGGGTGTTGCAACAACCACTTCACATACATCTGAATGGAAAGTTTGCCTTTTGGACAAATGATCAGACAAATGATGGGAAATCAGATCAATCTTTTTTTTTGCAGCATGCAGTAGTGATGCAGAGATGCAACACTAAATCAGATGAATACATTTTCAACATAGCATGCCATCATAATCTATCCTACCATCAAAGTACATTCACGTATTCTTTGTTCTACATATACATTATATTCTGTAGAACGAGACATAGGGGTAATGAACGCGAGTTAACACTTTGGCGTCATGGGATCCCCAGTCCTGCTTTGAAATATTTTGTCTCGCAGTGAAATGGGACTGACTGGTGCCCTCACATTACTTCAAGCATAACTACCCCCATATAATGTGTCAGCAGTCCTTTAATTGGTTTACGCAGACAAAAGTCATTGTCGCACTTTGAAAACCTATTATGAGCTATCCAGGGATGATTGCATATCACAATTAGATGTGTTGACAAACATTAATAATGGTCAATGGTTTATTATGAAATCATTAGCGCTCGGGAATCTCATTATGACCAGAATGTCATCCTGTAATGTTTTCATATTCGTTTCCTCATAACGGCAGTGACAGAGAGGTAGAACCACTGCAGGACATCGGTGTCTGTTAGTCAGCCAGGGAAGGGGAAGGGGAAAGGTCAGCGAGGGAGGAGTGAAACTACACAATGTTTCAGAGAAAGGGTTTTAATATGCCAAGAACCGTTTCAATGACAGACGCGGAGCGGAAATATCTTAAATCTGTTTATACCTTGCTCGCTCTGCTGGAACATGGCCTGGGTAAAGAGAGAGTGGTTCTCTCTCGTGTGGGTTCTCTGTGGGTTCCGTTGCCACAAACAAGCTCAGTCGAGCGTTCTTTAAAAGGGATGTTCTGTGAGAGCAGTGTGAAGAGAAAACCATGCATTAGTGATCTTTGAATCGTGCATCATTACATTTAGACATTTAGTCATTTAGCAGACGCTCTTATCCAGAGCGACTTAAAGTAAGTACAGAGACATTCCCCCGAGGCAAGTAGGGTGAAGTGCCTTGCCCAAGGACACAACGTCATTTGGCACGGCCGGGAATCGAACTGGCAACATTCAGATTACTAGCCTGATTCCCTAACCGCTCAGCCACCTGACTCCCTTCATGCTTCCATCATGCTCTTAAACAATACATCTAGGATTCTCCCCAGAACACTTTCAAGTCTTCATACATTGTAGAAATGTTTTTCATTGTCATAACTTCCACCAAACGTATGAAAATGAAGTCCTTCCACGGAGGCAGAGCAAGAGAGAGTTATTGAGACGTTGAAACCAGCCCTATTCATGACAAAAACATTCCCAGTTGGGACCTTTTGTAACTATTGAGCCTGTGTTTGCAGTGCTGATTGATGAGTTTGCCAGGTAGGCAGTAAACATACTTGAACACCTTGTTCCTTCTTCACAAAGCTGTACCGTAGCTCTTTGATGTGGCTTCAGACCACAGTACAATGGGCTAGATTTTTCTACGATTGCCATGACAACCCTGGAACCCTGTTGGACTTGCCGCACACAATGGCTCTGGATGGAAATGACTTGTTTCATCAAGAGTATATCAGAAGCTTAGAGTTGACATCTCAAGCCAGGCTTGAGCAGTTTGAAGCCTGCAGACGTTATTAGCGAGAACTCTTTATGTCAATTTTCAAGGCCCTTACTTTACAGTTGGTCTAACGTCAGGTGAAAGTGTGTGTGTGTGGGGGAGACAGAGTATACCAAGGACAGATGGCAGCTGGGTGAGGGTAGGATAGTGACCAGCTGGGTGAGGGTATGGTAGTGACCAGCTGGGTGAGGGTAGGATAGTGACCAGCTGGATGAGGGTAGGATAGTGACCAGCTGGATGATGGTAGGATAGTGACCAGCTGGATGATGGTAGGATAGTGACCAGCTGGGTGAGGGTAGGATAGTGACCAGCTGGGTGAGGGTAGGGTAGTGACCAGCTGGATGAGGGTAGGATAGTGACCAGCTGGGTGAGGGTAGGATAGTGACCAGCTGGGTGAGGGTAGGATAGTGACCAGCTGGATGAGGGTAGGATAGTGACCAGCTGGATGAGGGTAGGATAGTGACCAGCTGGATGAGGGTAGGATAGTGACCAGCTGGATGAGGGTAGGATAGTGACCAGCTGGATGAGGGTAGGATAGTGACCAGCTGGATGATGGTAGGATAGTGACCAGCTGGATGATGGTAGGATAGTGACCAGCTGGATGATGGTAGGATAGTGACCAGCTGGATGAGGGTAGGATAGTGACCAGCTGGGGAGCATAACACATAACACCGGTTGAGCTTTTAAGAGCATGCAGTCAAGTCGATACAGGAATCAGCAGTTTGGAACAGAAGGGTGGTGTGGTCCTTTTTGCAGGTACGGCAGAAATATGTTCCTCAGCTCTCAAAGCAGTCTGTTTTGAAGGTTCTTAGGGAGAACTTCTTTTCTTCAATATATTGGTTGATTCAAAGGCAAAATGGCTTTAGTACAAAGATGGTACACAAGTAGTTTCTAGTGTATGTATGTCTATAAATAGAATAATTAATACTAAATGTGATCATAAAGAATAATACATAAATTCAATGTGTGCTGTTGGTTCCGAGCAGTTTTGTGCATGCATGCCTGCAAACGCAGAAATTCATAACATCAACGAGAAAATTATAAATTAACTTGACTCACTTCAAAAGTGAGTGTGCAAGTATTGGGTCTGCACATACAGTACAATAAATAATGAGCATGGAATATGTAATCATTTTAAAAGTGTTCAAACCCAGGACTTTCAGAGCTTGGAATCTATATCGTACACAGTTTGAGAAGTTGCTGAATGTCCTCAGGCATTTATGCCTTTGTGACATATCTGATCACAGCAGCTTTTGTGAATGTGAGGTTCAGACAGTTACATTTACATTTAGTCATTTAGCAGACGCTCTTATCCAGAGCGACTTACAGTAAGTACAGGGACATTCCCCCCCGAAGCAAGTAGGGTGAAGTGCCTTGCCCAAGGACACAACGTCATTTGGCACGGCCGGGAATCGAACTGGCAACCTTCAGATTACTAGCCCGACTCCCTCACCGCTCAGCCATCTGACTCCCATCTGACTCCCAGTTGGGTTGGTTTAGACCAGGGGTGTCAAACTCATTTTAGTTAACCCTTGTGTTCTCCTCGGGTCGTTCTGACCCATCAGTCATTGTGACCCACCGTCGTATTGCGACAACTTTACCGCATACAAAAACAAAGTGAAGCATTTTCTTTTAACCGTCGGGCTGTCTCAGACCCCCCACATTGCGAAGGTTAAAAGAAAAGTATTTTTATTTGTTTTTGTATTGGGTAAAATTGGGTAAACACAATGATGGTTCGTTATGAACCTTTGGGTCATGTGACCCGAAGGCAGCACGAGGGTTAAGGGACCACATATTGCCCACTTTGATCTCAAGTGGGCCAGACCAGTAAAATCCTAGCATAATAACGCATACATAACGACAATATTTCTTGATGTTTAAATCATTGGTGAAGGTTTTTGATGATAAACCCTATTTTAAGGTCTTTCTACAATAAACTAGAAACATAAAGACCAAAAACTCAGACATCAGCCCACTGTTTATCTTCCTGGGCTCTCTGCTGATTCCCTTGCTTTGTGACGCGTTTGACGTCAAATGCGTCACAAAGCGAGCAGCGAGCGCTGCTGCCTGTGGCAATGAGCGCTTCTGCCTCTGGAGCAGACATCGCATTTACGCTGTTTTTGAAGCAAATAATGGATCGATTAAAAAAATTACAAAACGTTTGTACTTGTAAACCTGCATATTGTTAATAGACATTTGGATTCGGAATAGCAGTTACTTGCGATTTATATCTTTCTCATTTACAAACTTAGCAAAGACCGGATCCTGCCCGCGGGCCGTATGTTTGACACCCCTGGTTTAGACTGCCAGTCATTCGTCTTGGAATGCTTCAGATTAATAACTGACATGATAAACATTTAATAACCATAGTGGCTTATTCAGTCTACTGCATAGTTCAGTGGCAAAAGTAGAAGACTGTATAACAATAATCACAATTGAATAAGTAATTAGATTTAATTGACACATAACTTCAACCGTTTTTTATCAGCCGTAGCCTGTAACTGACACTGGAGGACAAAGATTAGCTACATTACAAAGTAAGATTGTTGTGCTGGTTTGATGCCAGGATTGAACTGTAAATCTTTTGAGTAGAACTTGGTTCCTTGCCTCAGTTAATTACTACATCAGAACAGGGAAATGCTGAGAATACCTCGTTGGGCGTTTATTTTTAACATCACTTTATTGTTTATGTTGCTGAGGGAGGGAGTGTATGTGTGTAATATTGCAACCCATGTTAATGTTCAGAAAACCAAAACCCCCAGCTCTTAGACAAGCATCAGCGCTTCAGACGAGCTCACCTGAATGTAACGTTGCGAGCCGCTAGTGTTGATGCTAATCATAATAATGTGGCCGGGCTCTCACAAGCCGCCAACGGACACTGCGCTACTATTAAAACGTTGGTGATTTTACTTGCAGATCACATACACTAGCTAGCAACCATTAGTATCACACAGGATATCTGTTCACTAGCACAAATGTGAGCAAATTCCTCTACCTCCTTACTTCCGAGATAATAGTTTTGAACAGTGATAAGGAAAACAAACTTCTTGGATAAACAGAAGATAACAGGCGTGTTCACCTCCTTCAGGTCCACTGGCAGATTAAAGGAGGATTCGATGCTTTGAGGTGTTTGACGCCGCTACACAATCTGGAACAATTGCAGGCAGTCAACCTTACCTCAAACAAACTAGGCCTGAAAATGCACTGGAATTGCACTGTGGAAGCAACATTGATGTTTCACAGTGTGGGAACAGCACAAATTAATGTTACTGTCATTGTCTGTTTATCATTTTAATTAACAGTATCAGAAGATGCATGCTGTTTCATTGGCCGCAAGTGGCATGTAAAGTCAGAAGGGGAATCTGCTACTGTTTTTAGTCCAAACTAAACTTTGCAGTGATCTTGTAACCAGAAAATGTTTAATGGATGTTTTATGAATTACGTTTTTTTATGAAGTGTGTAGCCTATAGCCTAAAGTCTGCGGGCATTTTCGTCACATATGACATGTACATTATGATGCATTATGTTTAGGTGCGTTACCTTAATATACCACCTACTACGTCAAGTTCAAGTCTTTTATTGTCTGATGCACAGAACAACACAGGGTCAGACTGGGCACTGAAATTCTTTGGACAAGACAACGCAACCTGGCATAACATGACATAAGTACTCAGAACATAGATTACACCTATGATAAGCTAACATATGATATAATAAACATCCTAAATATACAAAATAATAAACAATACAGTATACTAAAACTATAATACACATAATATCCTATACTAACCTTATAACCTATTCAAACCTAGAGAGAAGTAGGGTACAATTAGTGCAAATTGCTGATTGTGCAACCAGTTGCTGAGAGTGACAGTGTGTAAAGTGACTAGTGTGAGTGTCGACAGTGTATCAATGTCCATATCAATGTTCATTCAGAGTCATATAGGTAATCTGCAACCGCCAAGGCTCGTTCAGTTTTTTTGCATGTTTGATATAAAAAACATCAATCTGTAGATGGAGAGAAAAAAGATAGAGAAAAAGATACTACTGGAACAGCCTGTGTTGAAACATTTGTCCAACGTTAGTAACAATAGGCTAAACTATAGTTTCTACCATGGAACCTATTTTAATGCAGTGATCTGTCAAAAAAATGTGTAATCCACAGACCATTCTTATGCCTCGAAACTAAGAATTGTGATAATGACTTGCACAGCAGATTAGACGTCAGTTAACAGTGAATTAACAGTGGATTAATTACTGTATTTTTTAAATGTGCCTGATGAGAAATGTGGCCCTAATCCCATTAAGACAGTGCCAGTCATGCATTGACAAAACCAAGAGTCCAGAAAAGACATGCCAAAAAGCTACAATACATCTAAGAAATACCTGCTATTTCATAAGACATATGTTTTATGTATTGTATAGAAATGATTTCCAGTGCATGTACTTTCCACATCCTCAGATGGTGAGGAACTACAATGACGACCACCTCTGTGCTCTTAAACTACTGTGAAGGGTGCAACAGCCTTGGTTGCTAAGACAACTCGTTCTACAGCAGAAAACGTTTCAGCAACCATTAATTATTCTTAATTGCATACCCGAGTTGTTGAATTTTTATGCACTGTTGTGGGGAAAAAAGGAATATATATATATATGGTAGCGTTTGCGACGGGGTGATGTGCAGAACAAGGACCAGGGTGCGTGAAGCAGAGGATAATGCAAAAACAAAGTAAACTCTTCCAACATACAAAGTATTCATTGTCTCAGTGTGACAAAACCACGTCATCAGCTTGTCATGGCCGTATAGTGTGTTGACGTCTGTAGAAATATCTTTTGAATCAAATATGGTCAAGACAATAATCTTAAAAGAACATGATTAAAAACTTTGTAGAAGCCTATGAAATTGATTATACTAAGTGTATAACTCTCATTTGCCAATATAATACGTTGATTGACACATACATAATGAGTTGTCTTGTAGGGTGAATGTTTATAAGACAGAGCAATCTGACTGATTCAGCAGGTTATAAACACGTGTTTATTTGGCTTTGGCCCCCAGCCAGAGCATTGATTTGGCTGGGGTGAGGGCTAAAATACTACACACAGATTCTCCCTCAAAACTGGAACTATTTGAGAATAACCTTGACCATCACTCACACCAACATCGCCTGCAACCATAAAAAGTTAAAAAAAGTAATGGCCAATAACTCAGTTTCCAATTTTTTCTCTTCATAAATGTAGATATGCCTAATGAAAATTTTCAATTATCTGTAATTCCAGTCGCAATGGCCCCACCAGCCCACAGTTGAGTTAAAAGCTCCACACTGATCGGCCCAGAACCTTCTCACCAATCCCAAGTCAGCTGCTGGCAGAGCTGTGGGTCTGAGCTTGGGGAAAATATAATGAGATCTTGCTAATGTAGAGTTATTGTGGGAAGTGACATTTCCCACTGATTAGGTTTAGGTTATCTCTCAAGTAAAGATGTTTCTCTTTCCCTTTTTAGCCACATCATCACACCCAGGCGCATTCGCACACGCGTGCCTGTGCAATTAAACATAATTTATGATGTTTTTCATGAACACAGGCTTCTGATTAATCAATTAGTGCTTATAATTTCATTTCCCCCGTTTTCTATGCTTCAACGCGTCCAGTGGAAAGCAACATAAGGATCCATTTTCAATCAGATCTGTTTGTGAATGTAACCAATGTGGGAAAAGCCAGGGGTAGTTTTCCATCTTTCTCTTACCTTTTCTATGATGTCTTCTGTGTGATGTTCTTGCCTATGACTGATATACCTTTCGCCTTCTCGAGTAATGCAGTTTTTGTTCTTGGAAGGCATGCTGTTGATGCAGCCTAAGCAAAACATGTTCTATTTTTCAGGACATACGTTTGTCAACGAGGGAGAAGTGGTGGATTTGAAAGCGGTGACCAAGGAGCAGTCAGGGCATTATGAATGCATCTCCTCCAACGACATCTCTGCCCCTGATGTGAAGGCTGTCCAAGTCATCGTGAACTGTAAGAACCAAAACTGCACAGAATACACACACCACCAGCTTTTCTATGGTCTGAAATCTTGCCATGTTGTCAGAAATGTCAGGGAGATGTGCAGGACACCGATCTGTTCTGCATGTTTTTATTGGGGTTCTTCAGTGGAGGAACCCATGTGAGGTTCTTTAGCAGAGGAACCCATGTGAGGTTCTTTAGTGGAGGAACCCATGTGAGTGTGGGAGAACACACATCCTCCACAGAGGATGGCCCGTGAGAGAACCTACCTCAGCACCGATAGACTTCAAGCAGGAATTGAACTCTTTAACCTTCTAGAGGCGACAGTATAAACAACTCTGCCATAAAACAATATGTAACACACCCTACTCATCCTAGAGAACTCTTCAAATGATGAAAAATAAAATCCAACCCGCCTTGTGTGATGGTATTCACAGATCCACCCTCGATTTCCAAGGCCAGAAGTACGGGAGCCCCAGTGGGACAAAAAGGAGTATTACAGTGCGAGGCCTTGGCTGTGCCGAGAGCGGATTTTGAGTGGTACAAGGAGGAAAGGAGGTGAGTGTCTTTCTGTTCTATAACTCAGAGTTGAGGGGGGGGGAAGGGGGGAGACAGAAATACAGAGAGAGAGAGAGGGATCTTTTACTATTCAAAACATGGCTCATGACTACCAAGCATTATTATTCTCGCATAATTAGTTTGTCAATGGGGCTGTGTTGCTTGGACAACCTCTGAGCTAGTAGAGGAAGGGGGAGTTATAATGAACAAGCACGCTTTGCAAAGGAATATTGTTCCGAAATGAACCGGCGCAGTCCAGTGAGCCATGGTCATATTAGCGATGCAGCCACTGAGAAAACGTTAGATGTTTGTTGCAGACTTCCGCTTTGTGAAACTTGTTTCTTCTCAGTGACTCAGTACATTCAAGGTCACACGTGATGCTGCACATGTAACAGACTTGACCTTTTCAAGGACACATGGTTTTACGGGCTTTCAGACAGTGCAGTGCACCCACAGTTTTAATGAAGTTATATGGATGTATCTTATGAGGGCGGTTCCTGTAGACTTGGTAGGGTTTTGAACCCTGTATCTAGACCAAGTTGTTGGCATGACACTGCTACTAGTTTGTTTTTTCCTTTCCAGTGAGTCTTAGTTGAAGGTTGAGTGTTTTGACTAACTACAGGGTCTGTGACTTGAATGTGTCTCTTGCAGGCTCTCCAATGGACTGGATGGGGTGAAGATAGAGAACCAGGGTAAACAATCCATGCTGATTTTCTTTAACGTATCAGAAGAGGACTATGGAAACTACACGTGTGTTGCGAGGAACACGATGGGAATCACGAACGCCAGCATCATCCTCTACGGTCAGTCAAAGTTACTGCTTTACAACTTGGGAGTCAGGTGGCTGAGCGGTCAGGGAAGCGGGCTTGTAATCGGAAGGTTGCCAGTTTGATTCCCGGCCGTGCCAGATGACGTTGTGTCCTTGGGCAAGGCACTTCACCCTACTTGCCTCGGGGGGAATGTCCCTGTACTTACTGTAAGTCGCTCTGGATAAGAGCGTCTGCTAAATGACTAAATGTAAAATGTACAACTAACTGGATTAACAAAAACGTATGAATAAGCCCACATAGTATATACTATTTCACGTTGAATTTGTGTTGCAGAAATGTATTTGTCTTAGATCGTTTATACAACAGTTTATTGTAACAATCCCGTTTGTGTCAGTACCCTGTGTTGTGAGGCCTTGCTCTGTGGTTGATAGTGACCATGACTGTCTTTCCTCCAGGGCCAGGAGCCATGCATGACGTCAACAAGGCCGTCCTGTTCCCCCCCTGCTCTCTATGCCTTCTGCTGACTGTTACTTTGTTGTACCTGCTCAAGTTTTGACGCACCAACCTCAAGTTTCTCAGTGTGTCTATCCGCCACAGAGACAAACTTTTAGTCCCGCTAAGAAGACAGGAAATCGCGAGAACACCTTTTGGTTTGCACTTCTCTTTCTTTTCAGCTCTGCGTCTGATTTTGGATGGGCGGACGAGGAGCCGTTGCTAGGGGTGAGGGTGGGCTCGTAACTAAGGGAGCAGCTGTACTAGGAGGTTTGTTTCCTAACCTTTTTGTATGTTTGAAGGGAAGACAGGAGAAAAAAAAAAGTGATGTACTTCATAGTTGAATGATTTTTGCCCAATATTGAGGTGTAAATTCAGATTACTGGTGTGTCATGTCCTGTTAAATATCTGTAATATACCATGTTTTTTTTATTATGTTGACAAAATATGGAAAAAATGCAATGTGATTGTTCAATTTTACTGTATTTTTACAGTTGTATGCAACAAAGTAACAACCCCATTCACTATAAACGATGTTATGTAGAAAATAGTACTATAATTTGAGGCAAAATCATGCAGCAGTGACTACTGTGTTTCCCTGTGTTAAAACTGCTAAAGGCACTAATCAGACATTAGTCACAGTAGACATTTTTGAAGCAGTATTCACCATGAACAGCCAAGCTAAAGACAAATACATTTACATTACATTTAGCAGACGCTCTTATCCAGAGCGACTTACAGTAAGTACAGGGACATTCTCCCCGAGGCAAGTAGGGTGAAGTGCCTTGCCCAAGGACACAACGTCATTTGGCACGGCCGGGAATCGAACTGGCAACCTTCAGATTACTAGCCCGATTCCCTCACCGCTCAGCCACCTGACTCCCTGACAAATGGTTTTAAAGTAAGTGTTGGGACATACGAAGCAATCTGATGGTATAAATGAATGGAGTAATAGAATTAAAAGTAGGCATTTTCCATGTGTTTATCTTACTAATTGATCTTAAAAAGTATTGACATGATCATGATCTCATGCCTGTCCTTGATTTAGGGTCACTGTACAATGTAGGGCACAAAGATCTCAGCTCTAGTCAAAACATGTTATTCTGTCTTTAACAAGCACTGGTTTGTATTTTATTTATTTAAAAAGAAAAAAAACTTGAGGGTTGGTGATTATTACATCAGAAAAAGTTCGATTTTCAGTGTGTGTTATAGCTATGCCATCGGTTTCAAATGTGTTATTTTGACACGTGAAATGTAGTGAGACGCTCCTATTTTTGGTAAATTCTTTATTCACATTGTCGTAATTTATTTATTTCCCCTCTGCCAATCCTTCTTTTAAAAGTTTATTTTTTATGTAAATCATTTGAGCAAATTCCACATAAAGCCTAGTATGTCCCCCATTTACATTAAATGCACAAGCTAATTATTCGACTACTTCTAACCTCTGTCACTATGAACAAGAACAAGTCAAAACTGTAACTGGTTTGATTTAAGCAGCAATGTTCACTTTGTACTCAGCACTAAATTACAGCATATAAATATGGGCTTGTACTTTTTATTGTTGTTCAGATGTGATCTTTGTAATGACACATGTTTTGCAAAACCTGATGAACTGTATTACTTGTAATCGAAGGCTAGGGAGTCACCCTAGACTTCTGTATTGATCAGAGATTGTTGGAAATGCTATTGATGTCAGTAAGTTTGAGTCATTTCATTGTTTTAATCCCCTATTAAAATGTTAATGGTACCAGAGTGTATTTTAGCTACTTTATACATTTGTATTTGGTTAACATTTACATTAAGTGTACATCAACTACCTTGCGCTGTATAGCAGCAACATGTTGCTGCTATAAACTATGTTGATTAGTTTAGAGCGTATATTACTTCACACATTTTAAAAAGTCTCCAAACGTGATGTTAAAATGTGATTAGGTTACATAAAACACACTGATGTATCGGTCATGGTACGTAAACTGGATGACTGGCACTGCATTATTGACAAATGCGAAATTTAGTTTGGAACACGGTAGATTTGATTTAAAAAAGCATGGGGGGAAATCTAACTAATGAAAAGTTAGGTTGTAGACGACTTGAAACGCGAACACGTGTTTATCAAATGTGTATCACAGCCTCCGAGTTGATGAGAAAACCACTGTCCTGTTTTACCAAAAACTATTTTATTGTTTGAACGTTTAATCAAGGTAATTTTTAACGAGCGGCTCTATATTTCGGACGGTACACAAATTGCATTTGTTTGAATCCTAGAAGACTCCACGCATAACTCTGTCGACTATTTTGTTTTACAATGTGGCTACATTTGTATGCGCTGTAAAAACGTTGTTCGTGTAAATAAATAGCCTATGTGTTTTCTGAAATTAAACACTGAAAATGATCGTTCACGAGTCATAACAAGGGGATCGCCTCTTTGTTCTCTTGGCGATGACTCGTGAACGATCATTTACCTCAAAATACGAACATTTGAACCCTCTAGTCTAGTACGAAACATTACCATTTTCCATCTTGCCACGGTGATTTGGAGTGTTGTATAATGCAAGTCATTGCTGGTTGTCGAAGCACTTAGCATTATCCTGAAACTCTGGTAGACAGAAATATATTTAGTCATTTAGATTCACAAATGGTAGTTTGAGGTA
Source organism: Osmerus eperlanus (assembly GCF_963692335.1). Lineage (NCBI taxonomy): Eukaryota > Metazoa > Chordata > Actinopteri > Osmeriformes > Osmeridae > Osmerus > Osmerus eperlanus. The sequence goes on along the minus strand of NC_085044.1, from coordinate 1,618,603 downwards.
CTACATCTGTTAATAATTAAAATCATTGATCACATTCATATTACTGGCTACCAACACAAAGCTTTACATCCAAGAAAATGTAGGAACTAAGCTTGAGATTGGAAAATAGTATGTTAAGTAACAGCCTGATCAACCTAAATTTAAACTGCCACAGCAGTTACAAGATTATCATCTCAGGTACAGGCATGACATCCATACCACTGGCAAAATTAAAGTTGTTAGAAAATGTAATTTAAGACACATTAAAGGTGTTAGGAATGTTTATGCAATCCTCTTACAGCTGTGTGTCCTCTGTGGTAGGCTCACTAAACCACATCACCTTCTCGAGTGGAATGACAGATTTATTTGCAGTGTTGTGGGGTAGTGAGGGATTTTGAACACTTCTCAAATCGTTGGCGGTAAGGAGAGGAAGATGTTTTGTAGCATGTTATTAATTCACCACTGGCTATTAACTAGCACAGTCCACTTAGATTTACTTTTTTTGTTTAATTGTGTTCATTACGTGCAACACGTAAGTAAGTAACTAATTAGGGACATCACAACCTTGTCTCGATGACAGCTGTCGTGATGCAGACACCTCACAGCACAAACTATCCATTTGGGGAGAACTGACATGTTCACAATAACAAACTGAAAACTAATTACATGGCAAATCATTTTAAGCAGTCTGTTTTTTATCTGACAAAGTGAAACTGTGAATGTTCGGTTAAATGAGAAAAAGTTACATATCCAATTTATTTGAAGAGATACTGTACGTGAAAAACTTTATTAAATACTAATTACTTTTATTTTTGTTTTTTGTTAAAACCTTAAGTTTGATACCACGCTCAGCTTAACACATTTAATTCCAACAATTCTTTGCTAAAGGTTTTTTGTTTGGTTTTCTTCTTTGAAAAATACTGGCTACCCTAACGAAACATTTGAAGAAATTCCATTAAAGTTGTATTTTTGAAGTAGGCTGAAACTGAGGAGTTTGGTTCCTCTAAAGTGCAAGTAAGAAACGACTTAATTGTTGTGAACTGAACTATATAAGTACTAAGGATCTAGATTTGCACTTGGGGTGTCCGGGTAGCTCACCGGATAAGTGCATGTACCAGAAGGCTAAGGCCTTAGCACAGCGGCCTGGGATTGAATCTACCCCAGGACCCTTTGCTGCATGTCTGTGTCTCTCTCTCTGTGTCTCTCTCTCTGTGTCTCTCTCTCTGTGTCTCTCTCTCTGTGTCTCTCTCTCTGTGTCTCTCTCTCTGTGTCTCTCTCTCTGTGTCTCTCTCTGTGTCTCTCTCTGTGTCTCACTCTCTGTGTCTCACTCTCTGTGTCTCTCTCTCTGTGTCTCTCTCTCTGTGTCTCTCTCTCTGTGTCTCTCTCTCTGTCTCTCCCTCTCTCCTATATTTTCTATCCCTCTACACCGTCTCTATGAAGAAAAAATAAAAGCAGAAATTAAACAAGAACCTCTAATATTTGTTGTACACTTTTTTTTTTATCCATGCAATCTTCATCACTAATAAATCAAAACTTTTTTCAATAATTATGTCAGTCATGTGTTTGTCCCTTAGTAACTGTTGGGATGTCAGTAATGTGAAAACTTTCTTGTTTTCTTTCTCCACATATATGAACATTATGGACATTTGATAATAATTTAAAACAATATTTTTTGAGGTGATATTAACTGCCCAAGCTGCGATGGCCACAAGCACACTTGACAATTTCCTCAGAAATTGTACCCTCTCTAGTTTACAAATGTATTTTACGGTGGAGATCCAACACAATTGTAGTTATTTGTGTAAACAGAAATTCCCATGACTGTCTATTGTACCGTGTCCCACTGTTGACCTAGCTTCCATAACAAATCGCCAAATTACCCTTTCTAAACAATTACAGTACGTTGTGTACACAAACCCAACTCCTCCTTAAATGCTCATTCATTAATGTATTCTTTTCACATGCATTTGGCTTCATGCAAATTGTAGGCTTAATGTTGCTGCGTTTGGTCAACTGGGTCTCTCCTGTGTCTTTAGATAAAGAATTCTACATAGGTTACCAGCCGGGACATAAACACCAGAGGCAGCTGTTTACTTGGAAATTAGAATACGTTAGAATATGTTACACAAAGCATGATCATTCCCTGGATTCAATCCTTTGTGCTCTGAGCACATTCATTGGCCTTGAATAAAAGAATGAGGACCAAGGTAGGTAACTGTCACATCATTAATCATGTTTTCAGTTCTTCCCCAGTGGACCCTGTATGTACATCCTGCTTTTGTTTTTTTGCCTTCTCATATCACGACAAATACAGTAAGATACACAGATGTTTTGTATGATGCAGACTGTATTTTACTGTATATTATGTTGAGGTAGCAACATAGTGATTCAGTGGTAGATATATTTAGATTATTTTCTACTTTCCGTGCATCTTGGTTACTGCCATTGCAACAGCGAGAGAGCACATGAGTATATTTAGGCCTACTAGCCGCCAGTTAAGAGTATTCAGATTCAGCACATTGCTGACACTTCCACACATTACTTTTAACTAACACAGTGGTGAAAAAAACACATGAAAATCATGAGTGTAAACGGATCCTATTAAGGCAGGGAGGGGCTTGTCAAAGGTTAGTCACCGTCTTTATTCCACTAAGAGTCTTATTTAGACTTAGCTGATTTTTCAACACTTTGGCCGACTGGTTATTTTTAAATGTGCTGTAGATATACATCTGACTTTGACTTTCAGCAAGAAGCTAAAAATATTTTTTATCATTTCAATGGTTGCTACAAAGTTCTCACCTGTGCAGTAGAAGGGTTAATGTGCTTTCTCATAGGTGGAATTTAATTTGATATTTGTACTTCTTATTATCTTGGAAAGGGAATGTATTCTGCTAAATTAATTTCCATGTCAATATGAGATGTCAGTTGATCGTGCTAGTTAATTATGCCTAGCCATGCCTGCTAATTATTATACAATTTCAATCCACTTATTCCGCAGAGAATGTAGCTGTGTCCTGACCTTCAGAAGTGGTTTTGGCATAAGGAAATCACCCTGGTATAGATACCACCTCACAATAAAGCACAGAAACGGAATTCGAAGATACATTCATTTCTTAGTAATTTGGAATGTAGGTTTTTAATGTTTTTCCAATCGTTGTCATTAATTAATTGAAGTGTGGGAGTTTGATGTAGGCTACAGCATAGCCATTGTGATCTTTTATAAATTAGTGGAGCAAGCACATTTCTTGTGTTCAATGGCAAAAGGTCACATCTGAATACTGTACCTAAGACATGGCTCTTCTCGTCATACAACACTACACTCAAGTCAGACTCAGTTTACAGTCTTAAACTAAAACAGGACATCCTTTTGCATCCCTCATCTAAGTGTTGATATTGGAGAAGTGTGGCATAACTCTGAAGCTACTTTGCTTTGGGAGTACTGCATTGATCCCCTCTATAATTACTTCACCTCACAGATGCTAATACAAGGAAACTGACTTAAAAAAAAGTGCTTAACTGTTGTGGCACAGTTGACGTTGCAGGTGTCATTTTAGGGTCATTTAACTTTCACTTAAATTTCCTGTGCTTTTGCACCTGTGTCTTATCATACTATACAGACACACGTACACACAGTAAGCCTGTTTCAGTTATTTTTGAAACATACTGTATGACAAATCAAATTTTGGACCACACAGTCTTTTGAAATTTTGATTGTTTGATGGTCTGTTTGCTAAAATCTGGGGCTGCCAAACACAGGAGGAGCCTTTAAGACATCATTAGCACTCACCAAGAAAATAGACAGGCCTTTACCAGTCGCAGGAGAAGAAGAACAACTTGAAAGTACAAATATGAAAATCCTGATTCATCTAAGTGCGAACCCACTCTGTAATTATGAGAAAGAAACCCCACCCTGGTTCCTATCAGAACAGATGGTACTCTCTTTGGTTTTCTTAAAAAAGAGAAAAAAGCTTGACTGTGATCTTCTTACCCACAGTCAGCACCACACAGGTCTGCGATGAAATATTTAGCAGACCAATCAAAAAAATGTACCAGCCGTTAAGATTGTCTGCCTGTGTTGATAAGTAATAATGGGTATAAGGTGAAATCATTTCGAAACGAGGAGAGATTATTATCTTCATTATGACAGTATTTGCAGTAGTTTGATAGTCAACGCTGATAAACATTTAATTAGGTTGTATTATTATATCCATGTTCTAAGCCACAATTACTGTCAAACACATACCAAAAAACAATCATATGTGCAGTATGTTTTGATGCACTACGTAGATTCACAACCAGGCTAATACTTTAGGACTCAAAAGGCAGAGAATGACTACCTGTATTAATTCAATGGCTGTCAGCTGTGCTGTAGTGATTGAGAAGAGTTCATTGATCTCAAGTAAATACAAGCACGAGAACTACTAATTATCTGCAAACATATAGATGTGCACGACTCCACGTTTGAGTTTTTGTACATGTTGCTAACTACACTCTAATTTGAACTTTAATATTACTGGAAAACTGTCTGTGTTGAGGGACGAGTTCTCCCCACGCTCCCTCCCACCCCGAAGTCATTGCTAATTATGATCTACTTTGTTTCTTTCTTTTACATCGATATTCCGATTACCTCATTTGCAGAGGGTTAGCATGAATTAAATATTTGTTCAGAATTGGTTTGAAATTGCAGGATTGCAACTACAAAGACCCATTTTGAAATCCCATTTTTGTTACAATAGTATAAAAAAATTACAATTAAAATACTGTACATTGTGAATGCATACTCCTATATATAATATATACACAACACCCTTATCTGTACTATCCATGAATTTGAAGGAAATAAATATAATTTAGCCAAATCAGAAGCACAAGAAGCTCTCCATAGAAGCTGAATGTAGCAGCGGATATGCCCTTAAAACACACTGCTTTTTGCACTGCACAATACAATCTTGTAATATTTGTATTTTTTGTATTTTTATATTGTAAATTACTGCAACTTATATTTTATTGTATAGTTTATTTTAATCTAATTCCACTTAGTATTGCTAGTTATGTACCCTTAGTATAGTTAGTCCTCATATTTAAATGTTAGATTCCGATATATTTAATGTTTGCACCTTCCTGCCAAAGAAAATTCCTTGTCTGTGCAAACTTTCATGGCGAATAAAACCCATTCTGATTTGCCACCTAGGCCATGCACCCCTGCAGTGATTGCGCTAATTTCGTACTGGAACTGGTGCATGAAAGCGCTTTAAAATATCGTTCATAAACTATTCAGACACTTTTACGTTTGTCCCGTTCATGTGTTTTATACTTAATAAAAATGTATTCTGATTTAGTTTTTCGTCAACCTACACTACCCTAAGCCGTATCCGGCGTCCGCTAGACTAGAGCTAGCCTAGCTCTTTAGCAAACAATTCCACCAGCTAGCCTAATTCAATAACTCAGATTACATCAGCACGATTCGCTGTACTGCAGATAATGTAGGTATCTGCAGGTACAGAGGTTATGTTGTACGTTACATCATGTTTTAGTTGTTTTATTTAACTTAAATCGTTTTAAATTACCGTCTAGAGACACAAAACGAATACGTTATTTACTAGCCATGCCAGTTTTACCTGAACGTTGGGAGGTAGTTGCGACACATACATCTGATTGGTTGACAAACTTGATTGAGTTAAAGCTAGCTATATGACGCAGTTAAACTATTCTTACCAGCAAGGTGCAGCAATGTCACAGGAACGGACCAGTAGGAACCTGGGACATATGTATTCAAATCTTTACGAGATGGCAAACACAAGCAGCATGAAAAATTATCCATAAAATAAATACTTTACACCACAAATATTACTTGTTGACTAGCTTGAACATGCCACATCCAACAAATTCAAACCAAATACATTTGAGTTGGATCTGAATTTCACCATTCAAATTTGAGCAGAAACATTACATTTGGGGATCTGTTTTTTAATTTTATTCATATTTAAATTTTAAAGAGGTGAATTCAAAACCGACGAATTCGGTGGTGTTTACATTTCAATATTAAGTATTCAATGCCTTTTAAAATTCAAAACATTATGTCACTGAAACAAAATTGAGCCAAAAATAAATGGATAAATTGTTTGTCCAGCCAGTTGAGTTCAATGCATTCCACCAGACTTCTGTAATCCTGATAAAAATGTTAAATACATAGGCTACTGTGAATCTCAAACTTCCAATTATGCTGAAGTAGAACAAAATCATGTAAGAGATTACATTAGGGCTCAAAGATGGCTAAAACGAGGCATTTAGATACAACATTTTATTATTGTCAGTCTTAAATATGAACACACAATCGTCAAAAAAAAAATACATGTGAACCAATCTTTTACATTACAGGAGTCAAGTGAGTACCTTGAGTTGACTTGACCAATTGAGCAATTGTTTTATTAGGGAAATGTTTGTGCTAATCATTTGTGATGGATTAATAAGATCATGAAACTCCATCATGTACCTTTGCTAACCCCAAGTGGTTAAGACCCATCTCAACTCAGTGATATCTTAAAATTAAAAATAATTTATTCCCATTGCATATCAAACAAATATCACATCACATCACAAACAGCACTATACTATAGGGTAGGTACAATATAAGCTCAAACTAAATAAAATGATCGAAATAGGTATTTAGAGACGGATGAAGCAGATACTTCCTAGAAGCCCTGAATCCTTTCTGTACATCTGCTTTTGAAACTAAACAAAATTATTACAACTTGTATTGAATCTACCCATAGCATTTTCCTTCAACTTAAGTCCCAAGACAAAGAGAGTAGCTATAGCGTTAACCATCATATCTTAAAACAGACAATATCAGTTCAAATAGCATACTGTATGTGGTGCTGTGGCCAAAATACAAATCTTTTTATTTATTAACATATTTGTTTTAAGGGCTAAGCATTCTGTGCATTGCTGTATCTTCAGTGATATGCGTTAAGATGTTCTCGTTCCTAAACATCAACACTGGCCCCATCATGCAATATGTGAATTTTGATTAAAAAGACAGCATCTATCTTTATCGTAACCACCACTGCTTTGCAAAATCTGTGCCTCTGTATTCTTTTGTGAACCAGATACTCAGACCTGTACATTTGGACAAAGTACTGCATAGGTCTCAAAGCAATCACCCATTAAAGGGAAAGTTCACCCAACAGTCACTTTTACTTGAAACTGCTCACAACAAGGTCTGTGGACTATCTTGAGTAACCGGGTCATGATATCTGGAGAGAGACATTGCTGTCAGGTTTTTCCAAATGTATGTTTTGGGCGCTTTGAGCACCACAAGCAGAGTGCCATCTTGTTCCATTACATTAGAGAGATGGCAGACATCTCCAACCCCTGGAAACTCACAACAAAACAATCTAGATGGATAAACAGCACTACAAGTGAGAGGAAAAATATGTATTTTAGATTTTTGGGTGAACTGTCCCTTTAACCACAGCCAAGCATTTGTCAATGGTCTGTCACCGTTAAGTGTATGTTATTGATGAAATCCACAACTGTTGTGTTTGGTAATATTAAACCCAACACACAAACATTACATTGTTAAGAAGTAGATGATGGGAGATGAACATTCAGGTATCTGACGTACCCTAAATGGAACCTGTAGGATAGTGACGCCACCGCTCATCACGTGATCCGTGAAAACCCTTCTGAATATCGTTTTACGTTTACGTGGCAGTACGCGACACTGTAGGGAGTCTGTCTGGAGATACTGAATGCGTTTAAGACCTCACATTTCACTGTGGCACATGAGCGACAGTCTGGATGAAAGACTGCACAGTCTTAACGTTTCAAATGAGCATGTGTACTTGGCTGTTTAGCAGAACGAAGGGTTTTGCCAAGTCATGGACCTACAACTGCAGCAGGTGGTGTGTTCTTAAGGAGGATTAAGTAGACATACTTATATTGGGAGGTTCAAAACGGTTATATAAATGACTGCCCAATAACCCTCAAAGCCAGGTTATCAACTTACAAAACATCATTAAACAGTGTGGTAGCAGTCTAATTGCTGACGAAAAATGCAAAATATGCATAGTCAGTTCATAGATTGCGGTTGAACACAAACCAACTATAGGTTCTGTTTGAGAGCCAAAGAGTGGAGGACAAAGTCTGCAGTTAACAGTGACGTAGTCTTTGGGTTTTTCTAAACCAACGTTTGTCCCCATGTTTATAATGGACATGGCCTAACTCTGACACACAAATAGTTAAATTAGTAACCATTCACAAGTAACTACAAATAATGTAAATGACATGTCAATATGTTACAACTTAAGAATTATCACCCCGGTTGCTTTTACAAACGGTTGCATGGAAATATATTATTGAAGTTAGATGTTCACATAATAAAAACGCTCATCCATTCTTAACTAGTGGATATACTCAACACCATGAGTATAGCTGTGCCAGCTAAACAGGAATCAAACCAGGCTTGTGCCTAAATAATTACAACTTCATAATATTCCCTTCTTAAAAATAGGAATTAAACTAAGAATAGATTAGCTGAGAAAAAACTTAGAGGGGAAAAAACACAAATCATTGCAGAAAAAGAAACATTTTGACACGTCTTTTTTTCATGACCATAATTGTAATACTTACGTTATGATGGTACATGGAAAAACACATGTAAGGTCATTAGACCTCATGGGGACATCTGTGTTCTTTGCTTACCAATGTACATTTCAGATGCTTGATAATCACCTCACACACTTGCTATAACCTGGTCTCTCATTGAAACTTTGTGATACAAAATGTATAAACAGACTTTCAATAAGTGACACATTTTCAATAAGTGGCAAACCCTAAATCAAACAATTGAATCATACCATAACGGTAAAAAAAAAAAAAGAAAAAAAAAACACATTGTTAAATCTTCAGAAAAAAAAAAAAAGAAAAAGAAAGTGTATGTTACATACTTATTTTATTTAGCGCTTCGACATTATGTAGTAGTTCGGTTTTGCGATTCCACGCGAGAGAAAACACAATCTGCATGAAGACATCCCTCTTCAGACCCTCAGTAGGAAGAGCAGAAAGAGGACAAACACAACACAGTTGTACGTGTGCGTGTGCATTCCCAGAGCCCCGTTGTTTCCATCCTGAACTGTTCTCGGTCCTGCGAAAAAAAGAGAACCAAAATAATACTTGGCCAATTTTACGCAGTCAAGATTGATTTTTCCCATTCTCATGTTTAGACTAGGGGATAGATATATTGACTTGTATCCGCAGATAACAAATGATTTACTGTGTTAGTACTTTCCCAGTAGTCTATAAACCCTCACAAACACTGTCAAACCAAGGAGAAGAATACTCTCTCTTGTAGAATAAAAAACTATTCTCTCACACATCTATTCTCTTACACAACTACTCTCAATAACCTTAGATTTTAGAAGGGTTACGTTTTCTAAGTCAGTGATCTATTATTTTAATTATTCATTGGATGTTTAATCGTTAGATTTGGGTTAAGCGAGGTAATGGTCGTATTATTTACAAACCTGACTGTATTGCATAAGTTTCAGAGCTTGTCAAAGCTAAAGGAGAAGTTGACTCCTCTAGAAAAAAAGGAGACATTCATTTGCAATAAAGGTCAGTGGCAAATGGTGGTTACACCAAAATAAAAAGCAATTTTGCATTCAGCATTATATTGCCCATCATGGCTCCTTCATGTGATTCCTTAACAAATGCAATCCCACCGTAACCTAGCAACCCATCTTTAACCCCCTCCTCCAACTTAATATAGATGGGTGGCCAATATAATTCCACACAAAATTTCAAAAAGGTTGATGGTACATTTGCAAAACTAAACATGAACAGAATCTACATCAGTATTTATTAGTATCATCGAGATCTGTTGAGATAATCAATTCTTGTTAATAACCCCTTAAAGACTAAAGTTTTGGTGAACTCAAAACTAAAAAAGCGCATTCTCAAAGGTGTGATTTTACAGAAAGCTCCTTCTCACTAACAATAAATATCACACTTCGTTAATAGCGCTGCTTAAAGTGCTCCAAGCCCCAACACTGTTTGTTCAGGAACAGATTAATCCTGCAGCTTAATGTTTTAAGCAGGGGTACTTTAGGAGGCAAATTTGCATTGCAACGGCAGCTGTTATCGTCCCTCTTTTGCCGATACGCCTCGTTGACTTGACCTCTTATCATCATCTTATTGTACGATGAAACCTAGACTAGCTGAGTGTTCAGGTCAGCCTTAATTGCAGCTTGGTGTAAACAACCTAATCAACTGCAGGAGAAAAATAATCAGTCTGATAGTTATGGTGGGGCAAGAGGGGCTTTGCCCAAGCGTTTCTGAATGTGCTACAGAGACTGCAATGCTGGTCCCTTACCAAAACTAGATATTTAACGTGAAATAACAAAGCACATCTTCTATCTTTCTTGAGTTTCATGAGTCGGACGATTTCTCTCTTTCGTGACTTTGAAGGGGTCATGTGGTTCACATGGCTAAAGTCCTGTTAAAACAAATATTGCAGCAAACAGGCATTTTGCCTGAGACTGGATTATTTATAATTTTCGCTTTGAAGCTTGGAATACAATGACTTCTAATTTCCCTTGGATTTTATTGAGTTCACTATCTTTTCTTTTGGGACATGTATCCAATTATACTGCCACAGTGGATTAATCCTAATCCTGTATGTGGATAATTAGAATAATAGTGCATTCTAACAATCAAAATCAGAGCCAGTAAGTAAAGTTAAAGGGCCTGGTTTCACTTACTGCAAAAAAAAGAAAAAAAAATAGAAAACATCCAACTGTTTTATTTTGCATCTCAATTTGTGTTTGCTGTTGTTAGGAATACAACCTCACATGAGCCCAGGGTCTAGAACCTTCTCTGTTATCCTCTACAATGTCCAGGAGAGGGACTGCAGATGGCCGTACCAGTGGACGCTCCTCCTAACTACAACCATCACACCCCATAATGCCTACCAACACATCGTTTGTTAAGTATTTGGGGGATTTGGCGTAAAAAATCTTCCACTTTGAATGCCCACTCATCCAGTCAAATCCGTAATAATTGTATTTTACTGTATTGTTTCTCTGTATCTACGTTTCTGTAGCTTTGTACAGTAATGCGTTATTTTCTTATCTTGATTTGAGCTTTGTATCTTTGATAGCCATGTGGTTTTCCAGCATTGCGTTTGAGTTAGATGTGTGACACTGAACTAACATAAGTAACTACCACTACAAGGGACATTCAATACCTGATCTGCCTACTAGTAAACTTTCTACCAGTTAGGCTAACATCTATGGGTGTGGGCCTTGGCAAAAGTAACTGTATGGAGAGCATTCAGTAGCTCTCACTACAATCGCCATCATTCTGTGGTTTCTTCCCAGAAAACCAAATAACTTAGTTACTGTCGCCAAGACGCACATCAAAAGCACACGAACACAGATCCTGACTCACAAAAGGAGAGGTTGGGTGATTTTAATGGATACGTTTCAGACATTTCTAGGATTCACAGACACACAAGTCTCTACTCCCTACACACACACACACACACAACTATTTAACACACAACTCAAACAAATACATTAATATAGAGACAAAATACTTACACAGATGATGATCACATGCAACATTAAGCCATGCAAAAGACAAGACGGTTAAGGTTGATTGAAGAAAAATGGAAAACAGTTAGAAAAGCATTCCTGTTGATTTGGCCATTTCCACAAATGTTTAAATGAGATTCTTCTTCATCAGGAGAAACTAGGGATGCAACATTTCAGAGCAGTCTGAACTCTTTAAACAAAATCAGAAGCAAACAACTGTGTCCAAAAACAGCCGTGCTTCCCAGTGAGTATCTGCACATCTCATGTCTTCAGGCAGTGTGGTACAAATGATCTGGTCCATTTCCTTTACAGGATTACCAACCGAATATCTCTGCCACCTCGGTTTAAGAGGAGAGATGCTCAAAAGGTGCTCCACTGATTTGGGAACCAAATCTAGACTGGGAAAATGGCCGTGTTTATTCATGCTGTTAGTGTACGGTGAGCTCAGGAGTTTAAACACATGCAAGTCCGGAATACTAACCTTGCAATAGTGTTGAGCTAGTGGGCTCAATTACCTCTACAACAGAGTAAAGCAAATATATATATCGATATATATTAAAAAAGCAAAAAAAAACTCAAACATCAAATAAACCTTGGCAGCGTTCTTTGGGATGTCGTAAAAGGCCGGTGAATGCATTAATGGTCAGGCAAGTGTGGTCATTCTGATGTTGATGGTATCATCGATAACATCACCATCATAAATACCATTAAGATAGATTCATGTTCAGAACACATTGTATTCAAATACTGCTTGCAAAGTTAATACTGCTTATAATTGCCTTCTGTTATGTCTATTATACGCTTAGTGCCACTGCAGCTGGACTAGTAACACATGTACTCACCATACAAGAGAAATGTTGTGTTTGAGCTCCCCAGTGTGTTAATGGCGATGCAGGTGAAGTTGCCGTAATCTGATTCAGAGACGTTGAAAAACATCAGTTTGGAGAGATGCCCTAAGTCCTCAATCTCAATGCCATCAAAACCGTTTAGAATCCTAAAAAGGGGACATAAAACAATTATTAAGTTCTTTATTCTGACATTTTTACCTGCAGTAAAGGAACATTGGTATTTCCTTGCTGAAAGGAGTCCAGTACAGCCTTGTATTTATTCAGCTTGTAGAATATTTTATTAATCAGCACAGCATCAAGATACAGTGTACTGACTTTTTACTGGATTCATGATTGTCTTTGACAACTTTCATATTTTGATTAAATTAAGTGTTCACCAGATATGAGGCCTTGTTATTCCATCTCATGGAATATCAAACCGACCATATTGAATTTATGATCAATTATCCAGGCCGATAGTATGTTACAGATTACTTGAGGACGTCTTTAATGTCTCCCTCGATATATAAACATGACCCACAACTGTACTCTGCAGTATCATCACACATTTGACGATGAAATTAACACACATCTACAGTCATTGAGCAGTCTTGAAGCAAATACGCAAAATGAACACAGCCAATCACCTTCTGTCATCTCTGTACCACTCAAAGCTCGCCTCCGGCATCGCATCCGCCTCACACTCCAAAACTCCTTTCTGGCCGAGGGTCACCCCAACATCTCTGCCCTCTGACACGCTGGGGGCGTCTGGAAGAGCAGGAGGGCACAGGGGGGGGGCACGGTTGTCAGAGCAACATGGATGTGAACGATAGGGGAGGGTCACTAAGAGGGTCAATGTGTCAAAGGGAGGGGAGAAGATGGCGAATGACAGAACATTGTTTGTATTCCCTTCAGTCTGTTGACAAAGTGCTGCGGTTCATCAGTTTTTGAATGCTTATGTTGTTTTTTTATGTTTATGTATAATAAAGTACTTTATGTAAGCTTTGGAGATGGATAACCTGGTGCATGGTCTAAATCAGAGCATGTAGTGAAGTGAATAAATCAAAAACATGTCCACTCTTCCAACGTTAAACATATCATTTAGTTTGACTAAGCTTCTACTCTAAACAGACCTGTGATTATTAATGTATGACTAGTTACAATTACATACACACACTTACGTGATTGTTACTAAACAAAATCCTAAGATTCAAAACCGAAACCACAATCTGACTCGACTCCCTCCCTTGTATAAATGACTGAACCAGACATGACTGTACCACACAGACTGGAGGCGAGGCGAGGCTGACTCACAGTTCACCGTGATCTCCACGGTCTGGATGTCAGTGCCGATGTCGTTGATGGCCGTGCATATGTAGGTTCCGGCCTTCTGCCTGGTGATGGAGGGGATCTCCAGAACCTCCTCTTCCGATCCCAGGTCCCCTGAGGAGAGGTGAGGAGGGAGAGGTGAACAGGTTTCCTGTACGTAATCAATAACATGTACCGTACGTTAGATCTTTGGCCTCAACAAATGTTTCCAGGCTTATTTCCCACAGGAGAAGGGAACCAATGTGTATTGGCCATGCATCACCACTCATGTACCAGAACTGCAAACTGGGATGAAACAGCTTTGGAGACGATCATTTTTGCTAGCTCCAACAGCTTTTAACCAAGCCCAGATAATTAATTGATAAGCCAGCTACTTTAAGAAACAGGAAACCTTTTTCAGTGTCTGGCAGCTAACCAAGACCAAAGCTTAAGTCTCAATCAATTGCAGGTTAAACCGGAACATCTACAGTACAATGTTCTGTTGACGTGACGGGTGACAAAGAATCAATCTGTGAAAGATAAGACTGTGTTCCTCCAGTTAAATTCCAGATGCTACAAATCTAAATAATACCTCAAAACAGTCTCCCTCTAAAGATCCATTCAGTTCTTCCCACATGATTTGCTTTTATGGCCATTGTTTTCCTTTAAACACACGTAACAAACCCCACTCCTAGACTGCCACGATTCAGCAACCTAACATTTCCAGAGAAAGACACGACTGGCTGATTAGTGGGAGCGTTCGTGTAACCCTCTACTTCAACCATCATATCAGTGCCAAAACACTCGTGTTCCTGCGTCACTTTCTCTCACATGAAAAAAGTCTACTGACACATCCAGTCGACAAATCAAACACCAAAACCAAGAAAAAAAAGAAAGTGTGTACACTTTTCCCTTGTTTGATTTTAGCTTCGGGGGTAAAGCTAATCCTTCGTGTACAGCACTTAACGTCAAGTACGTGGGCATCCTTTCAGACAACATCAAGGGGGAACAGAAAAGGTCCGCTTCCCCTGTGCCACGGATGACAGTAATAGAATGCGCACGTATTCACTTTGTCAGGTTTCAGAGCGACAGCGACTCGCACCTGGGAGAGGGCTTGATGAGAGGAGTCGCTGCAGAGCTTGCATCAGCTGACAGGAAGCATCGGGAGATCTCCAGAACACACAGGTGCGCGAGTCCCCGCTCTCTCCGTCTCCCTCCCTCCCTCTCACTCCCCTCTCCCTCTCTCTTCTCTTACTCCCTTCTCTCTCTGTCTCCCTCCCTCTTTCTTCTCTCTCACTTCCCTCGCTCACCCCCTTCCTCTGTCTGTTCTTTCAAGGCTACCGTGTCAAATCCAGACACCCACTGCCTCTTAAAACTGGCGGTACTTCTTTTAGGAAGTATAAAGCCACCTGTCACCCCTGGAGGTTCTACGGTCAGGATGCCTCGTTCCACTCACAACAGAAGTTATTAAAATGATTTTTTGATCAGCTATGCTGGTTATACAAATCTTTAGAAATGCCCACACAACTGGTTCAATGCACAAAATACTTCAAGTATTTCTATGAACTCCACCATAATATTTATATATAT
The DNA here is from genome assembly GCF_963692335.1 of Osmerus eperlanus. Lineage (NCBI taxonomy): Eukaryota > Metazoa > Chordata > Actinopteri > Osmeriformes > Osmeridae > Osmerus > Osmerus eperlanus. Next base: position 1,603,302 of record NC_085044.1, on the reverse strand, counting down.
ATATATATATATATATATATATATATATATATATATATATATATATATATATATATATATATATATATAACTACTGAGTTTTAATGAAACTATTATGGAAGGATATGATTAAGAATTGTTACATTATGACTGTTGCTGCTTAATTTTCCTGCAAGTTTCGAACAACAGGGACAAGAGTTTGTTTGGGGTTAGTTACAGGGAGGTATTTAGACATATAGAGGTGCACGACACCATGCCAGACAACCACACACATAACAGCTAATGTACCAGCTTGTTAAGGTTGTGCACAAGGTTTTAATGTAAAAACTACAAAATAAAAACACAAATAAAATAAAAGGAGCTAGTAGGGGCCATGAATGTCAAGACTGGAAGAGGTGTTTACA